>NW_015168692.1:361169-364752 GCF_001447785.1 Gekko japonicus
ATTTTATTACCCTGTCCCCCCCCCCTTGGTTGTCCCCCCCGTTTGGACGCTCTGAAGCATGAATACAACTAGTTTTTAGTTAGATAGCAATGATAACATTAGTATAGATAACCTGGAGAACTGCAGGGTAAAATGCAGGGAAGCAGGAAATACGAGGGTATTTCTCTAAAATGTTATAGTCGGTGGAAATGGCGGTGGCGATGGAGTGGTGTAGCGGTGTAGCAAGGCAAGCGGAGTGATGGAGGTGGAGACAGAGGCGGAGCCACAGAAGGACGTGGTGACGTGACGCAAGCGCAGTGGAGCCTAACGGACGTTAGCTGGGATGTAAGTCGATACGACCCACACACCAGACGGGCCTGCCAAAAACAAAGAAAGAAGAAGCCGCCGGACTGGACGACCACACCAGGAACCGAGCACTGACACCCAAAAGACCCACCCAAGAAACAGCGAGCCCTGCCACCTGGGTGCCGGTAGGCAGCCCCAACCCCTGTAGACATGTGGCCTTAGTTAGGGATAAATTCGGAACTTGTAAGCCGCTCAGAGACCCTTCGGGGTGGAGCGGGATAGAAATCGAAGATATAAAAAAATAAATAGTTATGTGCCGGGTGATGATTGAAAGAGAGTAAGTAAGAAAGTAAGCATTGTGTTAGTAAAGTAACAAATATGATTTCCAGTGAAGGTAAATATGAACTAAACCATCAAGTAGGTGGAACGGTGTTGGTTTTCCTTGATTAGCGACTATCTAAAAACTAGAAATTAGCAATACAAATAATTGATAAGTATGTAAAGTAAGAAGGATGGAAGTAGAAAATACGAGGTTATTTGAATAAAAAACTACAGATACTTGTTAAATGAGATTAGGTAAGAAAATAAGGGTTGTTTTGGTAAATTAATAAATACAGTTTCTAGTAGGGCTAAAAATGAATTTACCTGTTAAAGTTTTCTTTGAATATTGTTATGAGTTAAGTTAAATGGTAATAATAGAATGCAATTGTCAAGTTTTGATGTGTTAAATTGAAAATGTTTTTCCTGACAAATTAGATAACTAGAAGTCAGACTAATTGAAAGAGTAGTCTTTTTGGTTTGAAATACGTGTTGAGGTACGAACTACTATGTAAAGATGGGAAAAATTAGACTGAACTTGTTATGTTAGAATACTTTGATGAAGATAAGATGTATTTGTCTCCTTTTTTCTTTTTTATGTTTGAAAATCAATAAATATATTATAAAAAAATACAACCTCAAGATTGAGAATTTGAAGACAATTCAGAAACTAGTGCATAAGGGTAGTTTGGATTATTTGCTGTGATATTTATTATTGAATAATTCTTTGGTATCATGTGTGATTTCTTTGATTCATTCCTGCCCCCAAACTAAATCAGATACATTGGGATAGCCCACTCTCATTATAACAAACATTTATTATTATTTTTTCCTATTTATATCCCACCTTGCCTGTACAGGCAGGCTTAAGGTGGCATACAACAAGTTAAAATACAATAAAACACAGTACATAAATGCAATACAATAACAATTCCACATAAAACAATACAAGGAAAGTGCAGATCAATATAGACGGCAGTTGCTGAACAGTGATTCAGTGTAACCAGGCCAGCATTCATAGGTGTTCTAAGTGCTCATTCATCAGTGGCAGCTCCTAATCAAAAGCCTGGTGGAAGAGCTTTGTTTTACAGGCCCCGTGGAACTGTAAGAGGTCTCACAGGGCCCTGATCTCTTTCGGGAGCTCATTCTACCAGTGTGGAGCTGCCACTGAGAAGGCCCTAGCTCTGGTGACGGCCAGACTGACGTCTTTTGGTCCAGGGAGAGTCAGGCGATTTTGCAGCCCTGACCTCAGTGCTCTCTGGGGGATGTATGGGGAAAGGCAGCCCCTTAGGTAGGCAGGATCCCTTCTGGTGCCCCCCCTCCCGTGCACCCACCAATTTTCAAAAATAAAAGCAAAAATAGAAGCGGGGTACCCCAAGGTGGCCCCCCCATGCCATCCTGGCCCATTCTTGCGGTGCTCCTGGCCAGCGGCATGGGGAGGGGCAGCCCTCGACGGCGCGGAGGGCATGTAGCCGGCGGGGGGAGGGGGTGGCAGCCTTGCTGTCCTCGGCCGCGAGGCTCCCTTACTTTCCAAAGCATCAACTCTCTGCCTCCTCCGAGGGGGGGGGTGTTTCTAAAAAGGGGAGAAAAAAAGAACCCCAAAAGTTCCGCCGCAACTTTCACCCCTCTTTCCCACTCCGGCGCCAGGAGAAGCGGCCAAGGCTGGTGGCTGGAGACCCCGCCGGCTGCTCTGGCTGGCTCCCTCCCGCACCGGCAGCGCAGCAGCCCTCGGGCCCGGGGACCGAACGGCGCACCGCACAATCGCCTCTCCGTGAAATCTTCGATGACACCCACCTGGGAGATGCGGCCGTGGCGGGGGGGAGAAGGGCAGGGGGAGAAGGGCATCACCGGCCAGCAAAGCGCCCCGCCTGCTGCCGGGGGGGGGGGTTCACCACCACCTCCTCCTCCTCCATCTGCCGGCTTTGTTCTGCCACACTGAGGCGCTCCTCCCTCACCGCCTTTCTGCAAGCTCCGCTGCCGGTCAGTCCCAGAAGGGGCCACTTTCGCAAGTTCTGCTCGGGTGTCGCGGGGAGTAGGGGGGAGACCTGGCTTGCCTGCCTGCCTGCAGAGATGCGCAGGTGGCCAGGAGAGCCCCTCTCTGTCTCCCCGCCGAGCTTGGGTCTTTCAGAGTGGAGAGCCCCTAGCCGAGGCGGGTCGGATCCGGAGGAGGAGGAGGAAGAGCAGGAAGCCGGCCAGCCCTCGCCTCCCCCCCTCCCCGGGGGGCCATCCTGCTGCAGGGCCTACCCAGTGCCTGCACCACCTTGCAGAGGGCCCGCCACCGGGTTAGGAGCCAATGAAGGGCTGGCCTCAGCCGCCTCCTTCCAGGGGAGGGACCCAGCGCTAGTTCTGGACATACCCCGCCAGCGTCCCCTGCGTGAGGACTCTCCAGGGCAGCAGGAGGGAGGAGGGAGAAAGCCCTCGAGAGGTGTGGCTTCCTGCCTGACACACTTTGCCCTCGCCCGGCCGGGCCCCAAAGGCGTGGCTGGGGCCGCCCCTTGAGCTCCTGCTGGGAGAGCTGAGAGCCACTTCTTGCCTGGAGCCCAGCCGCATAGGGGACGAAGAGGGACTAGCAGCCCGATGGGACATGCCGGGGGGGAGAAAGAGGCGACGGCTTTTGGTGGGGGCAAGGGGGGCGTCCCTTAAGGCCCCGTGCGCTCTAGACGAATGTCTAGTTCACCTAGCAGGTGGGCCGGCCCTGGTTAAGGAAGCATCCAAGAGCACTCCCAAGCTCCTAACCTCTGGCGCTGGCACCAGCTGTGCCCCATCAGTTGGGAGTGGGATCCCCCTCCCCAGGCTCCACCCTCCAAATCTCCAGATACTTCCCCACCCAGAGCTGGCAACCCTGACCAGGACAGGGCAGAGTTATTACCATGGTATTATTATTTAGCCTTATGGACTGGAAACATTTAATCCTACGAATCTCCACCTGCAGTGTGAAGTGCAGTGTGAAGTGTGAAGCTAGGGTTGCCAACATCCATGT
>NW_015168692.1:364864-373677 GCF_001447785.1 Gekko japonicus
GCGCCCCCCCCCCCCCCAATATAGCCAATCCTCCAAGAGCTTACAGAGCAATTCTTACAGGGGCTACTGTAAGCTCTTGGAGGATTGCCTACATTGGGGGTGTGTCGCCTAATATGCAAAGGAGTTCCTGCTACAAAAAGAGCCCTGTCAGACGAACACTATGGCGTTATACCCCACTGAAGTCCCTCCCCAAACCATGACCTCCTCAGATTCGACCCCCCCCCAATCTCCAGTTATTTCCCAACCCAGAGTTGGCAACCCTATATAAAGCCCGGGCCCAGGTTCATTGCCGCTGTAAGTAGGCCTACTGGGAAACCTGGCTTGGGATTCTGGCTGTGTTTTGGAATAATTTATCACGTTTCGTGTCCTTTGCCACTCATTGCCTGTGGAAACCTGAATCAAGTTGAGCTTCAGCCAAAAGTTGTCTCAGTGGCGCTTAGCAGCCTTTTTGGAGCCTCATTAACACTTGGCCTGGCATCCTTTAAGATGCTGAAGGTGCATCTTCTTTTTGGTCTGGGACGACTGTAGGAGATGGAGATGGATGTTTCTCCCAGAGGCAAAACGGAAATTCCCTTTTGGAAGATCTGCCTGGCAGCCTCCTACTGCCTTCAGCCGAGCGTGAAAATTCTCTTTCCGTGTTGTTTGTTTTGCCATCCTTGCATAAGGGAATACCTTCCCGGAAGTAAGTTGTTCTCTTACCTGCATGAGGCTTTTTAAAAAATGGAATTACAAGTACGTTTAAAACTTTCCAGAGAAACAATACGTGACAATAATACATGGCATCAAACAGAATAAAGAAAAAGGGACGGTGCTTGTCGATCAACAGATACTGCAAAGCAGTTCTTCTTGTATACAGCTTATGATCGCAGAATTGATACAAATGAATGCAGACATTTCCGTGGAGTTCAGTGTAGGATCTCATGACACGTGAAGGTGCCACACAGCGATTCAGATCTTTGGTCCATGTAACCCTAACGTCTACTAATGCCTACAGCCCTAACATTTGGCAAAGCCTCTCCAACCAACATCTCCAAACAGAGAAAATCTTCCTCTTGTTGTCATCAAGTCACAGAGCCAGTTTGGAGAGAGCCAGTTTGGTGTAGTGGTCAAGTGCGCGGACTCTAATCTGGGAGAACCGGGTTTGATTCCCCACTCCTCCACTCGCAGCTGCTGGATGACCTTGGGCAAGCCGTAGTTCTGTCAAGATCTGTCCTTGAAAGGGCAGTTCTCGAAAGAGCTCTCTCAGCCCCACCGTACCTCACAGGGTGTCTGTTGTGGGGAGGGGAAGGGAAAGGAGTTTGTACGCTACTCCGAGACTCCAAGTGAAGGGCAGGATATAAATCCAATCTCTTCTTCTTCCTCTTCCTCTTCCTCTTCCTCTTCTTCTTCTTCTGGTTTTCAAGGCAAGCAATATTCAGAGGTGGTTTGCCATTGCCTGCCTCCACATCATGACTCTGGTATGCCTTGGAGGCCTCCCATCCAAAGACTAGCGAGGGCTGACACTGCTTAGCTTCCAAGATCTGATGAGATCAGGCTAGCCTGGGCTATCCAGGTCAGGGCTGTAGACGCTTTATTCAGAGATTTAGACTGGGATCTTTGGCATGCAAAGCTTATGGTTAGATTTCTCTTCCACCCCCGATATGCAATCTTCCCACTTCTATTCTCGTAGCAATTCTTTGAGGTGAGATAAGTGTAATGCTCCTCCAGGGACATACTGCAAGTACTAGAATATACGGTAGGGTTGCCAGCCTCCAGGTGGCACCTGGAGATCTCCGGCTTTTACAATTAATCTTGAGACAGCAAGGATTGGTTCCCCTGGAGAGACTTCAGCGGGGTATAATGCCGTCGTGTCCAGCTTCCAAAGCACTCGTTTTCTCCAGGTGAACTGATCTCTGTCACCCGAGGAGCAGTTATAATAGCATTACGCTCAGGAAATAAGAACTTCCTGGTGGTCCCCAGCCCGAGAGAAGTCCGGCTGTCCTCGACCAGGACTAGGGCTTTCTCAGTCCTGGAACCCACCTGGTAGAACGCTCTGCCGCAAGACATCTGTGCCCTGCAGGAGCTGTTACCTTTCCGCAGGGCATATTTATTTATTTATTTATTTATCATACTTATACCCCGCCCATCCTGCGAACGGCTCAGGGCGGCTAACAAAGCAAGATATACACATCTCGATTTAAAACTAAGTTAAAATAATGCAAGGTAGAGTTGTTTTTCCAGGCCTTTGGCTGAGGACAGCGACAGGGCTTCTTTGGCATTCTTATGTAATTCCCCATCCCTTGTAAACACCCCCCCTCCCCGGAGGCTGGGGAGCTGGAAATCTTTCCGCCATCTTATATACTGTATGTATGGTGTTTTTATTTATTGGTAATTATTGGATTATTTTAACTTCGTTTTAAATCGAGATGTGTATATTATTTTGTTGTAAGCCACCCTGAGCCCGTTTCCAGGGAAGAGTGGCCTAGTAAATCTAAATAAATAAGAGAGAGAGAGAGAGCAGCTACCCCAAAGATACCCTTCACAGAGGCATGATTTGAATCCCTGTGAAATACTCTATCAGAACACCACGCTCACGATTTTTCAAGGTAAATTATTAACAGGTAACACTCTGCTGAACATTATCACTCATAGAAGTTTGCCTCGGACATTTCTTTTGAACAAAGTTTGAGTCCAGTGGGGCACCTTTAAGGCAAACAAAGTTTTATTCAAGGTGTGAGATTTCGTGTTAAATTATTAACAGGTAACACTCTGCTGAACATTATCGCTCATAGAAGTTTGCCTGTGACATTTCTTTTGAACAAAGTTTGAGTCCAGTGGGGGCACCTTTACGGCAAACAAAGTTTTATTCAAGGTATGAGATTTCGTGTGCATGCACAGGTCTTCAGATGCACACGAAATCTCATACTTTGAATAAAACTTTGTTGGTCTTAAAGGCAGGGCTTTTTTGGGGGAAGGGAGAGGTGCTGGAATTCTCGAGAGGGAAATGAAGTTCTCAATCTGTATACTAAAAACCCCTGAACTTTTAAACATTTTAAAAAGAATTTTGACAGAGAACTCTATTTCGGCGAGTTCCCCCAGAAAAAAAGCCCTGCAAAGGTTCCACTGACTCAAACTTTGTTCTACTGCTTCAGACCAACACAGCTACCCACCTGAACATTTCTTTTGAAACATCCATCTTCTGGGAAAGTCTCTTGGTAGGCTCTGTAATTCACATCTCTTATACCCCGCCCTTCACAACCCAAAGGTGTCTCAGAGCGGCTTACAAACTCCTTTCCCTTCCCCTCCCCACAATAGACACCCTGTGAGGGAGGTGGGGCTGAGAGAGCTCTTGACAGAAACTGCTGCGTTTCAAGAACAGCTCTTATCAGAACTACTGCTTGCCCAAGGTCATCCAGCTAGGTGCAAGTGGAGGAGTGGGAGTAGGGAATCAAACCCGGTTCTCACAGATTAGAGTCCGTGCACTTAACCACGACACCAGCTTTGTTTGTGGTGGCAGAATTTCTATCATTAGACAGTGAATTACAGAGCCATCCTACGCACAGTTCCACCCTTGTAAGCTCATTGACTTCAGTGGATTTAGGAGGCCGTAGCTCTGCTTAGCGTGGCCGTGTAAGTTTCTCTTTCACCCATGCATCTTCTGCTCTTTCCAGTTTCCCTGACCTCAAGTTGTCCAAAGATAGCAAATCCGGGATGCACCATTTTCAGACTGCAGAAATGGGGGGGGGGTGTCACACAAAACTGAATATTTTCTCATTACAAAAAAAAAATGCTGTGCAAATATAAAAGGAACACATTAAGCTAGAACCATTCTGCGTGCCACCTAATTTCTTATGTTCTTAACACACAGGAATGAAAAACATTCTTTTCCAACATATGTTCAGCTTGAATGAGGAATGAAGACAGATACAAAAATATTCATTTTCCTCAGCCCCTTTCGTCCACATTCGCCCTTACAACTGTACCTTTGTAATTTTTAATTTTATTGCACATTTGTTTGTGCATTATTAATAGAAGAATGTAAGATAACAACAGCCACAATTCTTTTATCCCCACCCCAACAAAATTTACAGTCCTCCTTTACCATAAAGTATCTCAAAGCAAAGGGGCTGTGGTGGCTCAAGTGATTAAGATGCTGAACTGCAGGACGGTAGTTCAGGAGTTCGAGACCCGAGTGCCGCATGACAGAGTAAGTTCCCATCTCTGGTCCCAGCTCCTGCCAACCTAGCAGTTTGAAAGCAAGAAATTGCAAGTAGATAAATAGGTACCGCTTTGGTGGGAAGGTAACAACGTTCCATGCACCTCAGCACAGGGCCGGCTCACTCACTAGGCTAACTAGGCATTCGCCTAGGGCGCGCCGGCCCTTAGGGGCGCCAAAGTGCACCCGCCCCCCGCCAAAAGCCCTGCATTTCTGCAGCCAGGTGACCTCCGCCGCTGCCTCTGCCACCCACCGCCTCTTTGGCCGACTAACTTCTCCCTGCCTGCCCCCTCGGCTTCCCAGCAGAGAGCTTCTCCTCCTTCTCCTCTTCCTCACGGCCGGGGACTGGCAGCTGCAGCAAGAGCAGCAGCAGCAGCAGGGCCGGGAGAGCAACGGATTGTGAGCGCCCCACTGGTCAGCCTCTTCTCTGAGCACCCTGACGAGGGGTGCCAAACTGCACCCACCCCCATGCCAAAAGCCCCCCCACTAGCTCTGACCGGGGGGGCGCACGGGGGGGGCGCCAGAAGGGATCCTCGCCTAGGGTGCAAAATAAGCTGGGGCCGGTCCTGCCTCAGCATCTCGTCATACCGGTCACATGACCACGAGACGTCTTTGGAGAGCGCTGGCTCTTTAGCTTGGAAACGAAGATGAGCACCGCCTTCTAGAGTCGGATTCGACTGGCTTTCGAGCAAAGGAAAGAAGAAGAAGAGATTGAATTTATACCCCGCCCTTCACTACCCAAAGGTGTCTCAGAGCGGCTTACAAACGTCTTGCCCTTCCCCTCCCCACAACAGACACCTTGTGAGGTAGGTGGGACTGAGAGAGCTCTTGACAGAAACTGCTCTTTTTCAAGAACAGCTCTTATCAAAACTACAGCTTGCCCAATGTCATCCAGCCAGGTGCAAGCGGAGGAGTGGGGAATCAAACCCGGTTCTCCCAGATTAGAGTCCACGCACTTAACCGCTACACCAAACCTGTACCTTTTACCTTATCTCAAAGCATTCCATGGGGGGATGGTTTGCCATCAGGTCACAGCCAATTTATGGCAATCCCATGGGGTTTTCAAGGCAAGAGACATTCAGAGGCAGTTTGGCATTGCCTGTCTTGTCTCCATGTCATGACTCTGGTATTCCTTGGTGGTCTCCAATCCAAATACTAGCCAGGGTCAACCCTGATGAGCTTCCAAGATCTGACAAGATTGGGCTAGCCTGGGATATCTTTAAGCATTAGTTCATCACTTTAAAAAATGCAAACATTTTAAATGTGTTAAATAAATCGATCCAGGGTTTGGGAGAACGTAAGGATCGTGATAGCAAGGTGCGTTACTCCTTTAAGCTCATCAGTAGAAAAGAGCAAGAGTCCAGTAACACCTTAAAGACTAACAAAATATGTGGTAGCTTTTGTGAGCTCACTCACGTATTTTGTTTGGCTGATTTCGCACTAGAGCTGCCTCAATGTTGCGCCGCCGTTTGCCCCGATACTATTGGTCAGGTACTTCTGGATTTTTGCTCTTTTCTACTGCTGCAGACAGACCAACACGGCTGCCCATCTTGATTTATTTTGGAACAGAAGGAATATGTGAGTATACACAGCGGCAAAACTGCATAAATACCCGCCCTGGGTAGGCCTTATATGAGTCAGTGGAGTCTTATACCATCAGTCTTTCACACGGAATGAAATTATTTTATATCAATGTGACACGGGTAATAGGGCACACACCAAAATAATAAGCCCCTTGTCTCTTTCAGGCGCTCTTCACTGCCGGAATTTTACACCAAAGTAACAGGCATTTGATCCTGAGCAAATGTTACTTTTTAAATTTATCCCGCTAGTATCACAATGTGAGTGACCCATAACTAGCATGTCAATATTGACTAATACTGCATCACACGGTGTTTAATTTGCAGGTGTTCCTTAGAAGGAAGGCCCTGCTTTATATGCCGAGTAAAGTTCAGAAGTCTGAAGCGATTTCTTAGCCCTTCCTTTGTTGAAACTGGAGAAGGACCAGCCCTTTAGAACAGGAATTCCTAACCTTTGCCATAGGAGGCCTCCCACATCGTAAGCATTCTTTACTCCTTCCTTCCGTTCTGCACCTCTGCGTGCTCGTCTGTGAGCCAAAGCAGGCATCCCAGAGCTCAGATCACGGATCTCCAGCAGTCTGGTAAAGGTTAATTGTGCACAGCCACAGTGCGGATTGGGGCTACATGGGAAGGGGAGAGGGGATTTAGCTGTTAAGCCTTGCTAGGTCTTGCTAATTGAAAGTCACCATGCCTCATGATTACGAGCTGTTCCAAAGAGGAAAAGACAAGGTTTTTTAAAGGACAGCAGCCAGAATAGCTCAGCGTAGCCCTTGAAAGCTAAGCAGGGTCAGCCATACCTGGATGGGAGTCCACCAGAGAAGACCAGGGTTGCTGTGCAGAGGAAGGCAATGGCAAACCACCTCTGCTCATCTCTTGCCTGGAACATCCTGCAGATGGGTCACCGTGATTCAGTTGTGACTCCACAACATCCTCCTCCTCCCAGCATCTGAAGACGTGAGCAATGACCAGGGCTATTTTTGGACAGTAACGCATAGAAACGGAGTTCTGGCTGGCTCCTGAGTTGGCCACGCCCAGGAGGAATTCATTAGCATAATAGGCCACACCTAACAGCAGAAACTCATTAGGATTGGCTACATTAGGGGTGTGTGGCCTAACATGCAAAGGAGTTCCTGCTACAAAAAAAGCCCAGGGTTTTGACAACAAAGTAAACAGAATAAGAAGCAAAAGGTGAGTGTGGTAACATGGGGTGTGGCCTAATATGCTAATGAGCTGTGATGTCAGGGGTGTGGCTTAATATGCTAATGAGCTCATGCTGTTGGGTGTGGCCTGTTATGCTAATGAGTTCTTGCTGTTGGGTGTGGCCTGTTATGCTAATGAGTTCCTGCTGGGCTTTTTCTACAAAAAAAGCCCTGGCAACGACTAAGAAAAGCTCATACCCTGCCACAAGTTTGGTCAGTCTTTAAGGTGCTACTCGGCTCTTATTTTTTTTTCTGCTATGAAAGACAGACTGTATGGTGTTACATTCTACTGAAGTCCCTCACCACCCTAAACTTCATCTTGCCCAAACTCCACACCCAAATCTCTAGGAATTTCCCAACTTGGAACTGGCAACCCTATAAACTGATGCTTTCCAGTGGAAAAATTAGCATGGCTTTTAAAATTATCCCTGATAATTTGTCATTCATTAATGCTCCGTGAGCTTAAATTCTTCCCTGTGTCCGTTTCTGAGCACTAGATGCCTACTCTCCCCCTCTGTGTAGATATTTACTTGAAGATTAGGATTAATGCTGGACTTTTCCCTGAAATACCTTTTGAGTAGAAGGCAGTGGCAATTCGATACTGGCTGATTTGTTTTCAGTTCCTTTCCTAACAATCCCTATCATAGCATTTGCCTTTTTTATTGCAGTCGCACACTGGGTCGCCATTTTTAGTGAGCTATCTACCATGGCTCCAAGATCTCTCTCCTGGTCAGGTACCGCCAGTTTGGACCCCATCAGTGCTGTTGTAAGAAGTAGAGCACTACACTAAGATGTAGAGCACTACAGATAAGATTAGAATTTCAACAGCCAATCCATATGCAAAAGAATCTCCTCAGGAAAGCTCCTCCATTAGCATGTTCACAGCCTGGGGAATTCGTACAAGATAATGACTCAGCCCTACTCCCACCTTCCTGAGTAGATATAAATTACCTGCCTACCATTTTTCTTCTCACTTTGACACAGAGAGTACTCCATCTTTCTGTGTTATACCTCTGAGGATGCCAGTCACAGCTGCTGGCGAAATGTCAGGTCCTACAATGCCAAGACCATGGCCACACAGCCCGGAAAATCTGCAACAGCTAATGAACTTTGACCGTGAAAGCCTTCGACAACAAATCCCTCTTATATCGGTGCCGTTCTCCTTTTGTCAGCCCCTTGTGGCTGCCATTTCCCCCACCACAATGGAAGGCTTTTTCAGAGTCATAGAATCATAGAATATTAGAATCGGAAGGGACCTTGCAGGTCATCTAGTCCAACCACCTGCACTCTGCAGGAACATAGCCGAAAGATGGTCGTCCAGCGAAGGAGTATCCACCACCTCCTAGTCACCCCCCCCTTCTAGCCCCTGATCTGGATGGCCCAGCCTAGCCTGATCTCTTCAGATCTCAGAAGCTCAGCAGGGTCGGCCCTGGTTTGTACTTGGATGGGAGACCGTCAAAGAAGTCCAGGGTTGTTATGCAGAGGTAGGCCATGGCAAACTGCCTATGACCATCTCTTGCCTTAGAAACTCACTATAAGCAGGGCCGGCCCGAAGCTACCTTCTGGCACCCCCCTCCCCAAATGAGGGTGGTGGAACTCACCTCCCGGCAGGGAAACACCAGCCCGGAGCAGCGACCTTGCGGCTGGTCGGCTCCCCGTGGCCGCCCTGGGCTCCCATTTCCCAGCAGAAAGAACAGTGAAGGGGTGCACTGAAGCAGCATGCACCCAGAAAGTCATGTGGGGGGGAGAGGCAGTGGTGGCCAGAGCGCGCGGTGCTTTTGGTGGGGTGGGGGGCTTTGGGGGGGCTTTTGGTGCCCCCATGATGGCCCCGTCCTCCAG
>NW_015168692.1:373776-379974 GCF_001447785.1 Gekko japonicus
GGCCCTGACTATAAGTCAGCTGTGACTTGAAGGCAGTTTACACAGATTGTTGTTGTTGTTGTTCAGTCGCACAGTCGAGTCCGACTCTTTGTGACTCCATGGACCACTTCACACCAGGCCCTCCTGTCTTCCATCTTGCTTCGGAGTTTGCTTTAAAACACCTTTTAAAATCTGTAACTGCTTTAGTGCTAAAATACCATAGCAGATTTTTTAAAGCCTTGCAAAAGACGTATGGTGGCCGAGTGGGGAAAACTGCAGGGAACATGGTGCTGGTGGAGGAAAGTATGAAGAAAATTACTGTGTGGGCATTCTGTTACCCATGGGAATGTCTCTGCATTTGCAGTGCAATGAATTCAAAATGAAGAATCCTCACCATGTGGACAGGGCCACAGAAGAGCCAAAAACAACAGACCTTGTCCACCCACGTCTACTTTCTGGGGATGCTCTTCTGGAATCCCTGGCTTAGTTTGCAAGCAAGCCCTATAACAAAAGAGGCCATCTTTCTTTTATACAAATTGGACCCCATCTTCTGCCTGTTGGGATGTCCTTCTCCCGTGCCCCCAGAATATTTCCAGGTGTTCAATGATTAATCTGCGTGTACTCAGGAGAGTAGTAAGAGGAAAATTAAAGGGAAAAATAAGGCCTCGTCGACTTGCAGGAAGTTCTGACCAGAGTTTCTGGTGGTTCCTAGAGCTACCCAGAAGTTACAAAGTGGTAGCTTTAGGAATCACCAGAACCTTTATGGTAAGGACTTCCTGTAAGCAATTGGGTCCATATTTTTCTTCTTAATTTTTCTCCCAGACAATTCCCCCCTCCCCCCCAATTGCAGCAATAACAGATGAAGCAACAGCCTCAGAGGTCATCCTTCCTGGCAAACTAAGGACAAAATTATAACAAATGTCATACGCAGTTTTTCTCCCCAATGGGACTTACATCATTCTCTCCTCCATTTTATCCTCATAACAGATCGGTGAAGTCATTTTGGCCGAGAGTGCGCGCCTCATCCGAAGTCAGCCAGTCAACCTTTCATGGCAGAGTGGGGATTCAAAACCCGGTCCACCTTGATCCCAGTCTGTCCCAGACAAGCTCCGAAAGGTCAGGGAAGTGGTGAAACCCTCTGTGCTTCTTCACAGAGGAGATATTTTACATCTTCCCTGACTTTTCTGCTGCTCCTTTCCTGGCTTCTCATCATGAGTAAACCTTTGCTTCCATTACAAATATCAGAGGGATACTGAGGGGCTAATCTGTGCCAGGATGGTCCAATTCTCTTAATTTTTAGCACTGCAAGACGAAACATCATCCTGAAGTGGATGGCCAATTTTGAGACTCCTAGGTTTATTTCCTGTTGAGCTATGTCTGCAAGAGATAACCATCGCTTCCAGTGGAGAAAGTGGGGGTGTGGGGATTTCTAGGGATGGTGAGGACCAGGGGGATGTTCCAATTTCTTTCAGGTTTGGCACAGCAACTCCTACGATGATCATAGAATCATACAGTTGGAAGGGGCCATACGGACCATCTAGTCCAACCCCCTGCCAAATGCAGGACCAGCCTAAAGCATCTCTGACAAATATCCGCCCAGCCTCTCCTTGAAAGCTGCCAGTGAAGGGGAGCATACAACCTTCCTAGGCAGCTGATTCCACCTTTGAACCACTCTGACCGTTGTTGTGTCCGCTGACCGCCACCAGAGGCCAGCGCACACTCCTGAGCTTGAACCCGGCATAACAATAGGGACTAGGATCCTAGTCCCTCCGCTGGGGAACCAATGGGACCGTGGCGGGAGATTCAAACCCGCCAATGGGACCTAGGGGTGTGTTCCCAGGGTGTGTATCTGCTTGCCGGCCGTTGTTCCTTGTTCTTGTTGTGTACTAATAAAGTGTGCTATGCACTACGCCAGTCTCTATCGTTCAGCCATGCGGCAACCCACTACACAATAACCGTGAAAAAGGTTTTCCTAATATCCAGCCGATACCTTTCTGCATGTAATTTAAAACTGTTGCTTCAGGTCCTCTCCTCTGCTGCCAACTGGAACAGTTTCTTGCCCTCCTCCAAATGACAGCCTTTCAAATATTTAAAGAGAGCAGTCATGTTCCCCCTCAGTCCCCTCTTCTCCAAACTAAACATTCCCAAAGCCCTCAGCCTTTCCTGGTAGGGCTCAGTCTCCAGAGCCCTGATCATCCTTGTCGCTCTCTTCTGCACCCTCTTGATTTTGTCCACATCCTTTTTGAAGTGAGGCCTCTAGAACTGCACACAGTCACTCCAGGTGCGACCTGACCAAAGCAGCATACAGAGGGGCTATGACCTCCTGCGATTTCGATCCTGAACTCCGTGGCCAATTTTGATACACCTAGATTTTTGTTGACACTGTTGTTGTGTGTTATGATGTGTTACGCCTGCCAAAGTTAACTGTAGTGTCTGGTGAAAGGGGGGGGGGGGGTCTGGAGATAACGTGGGCCAGGATATTCCAATTCCCTCCACGTTGGGCAGAGCAGCTCCCATCAACATCCTGAAGCTGGTGGCCAATTTTGAGACTGCTAAGTCCCCCCCCCCGAGTTAATACCTAGTAAAAGGTAAAGGTTCCCTTGCTCGAAAGCCAGTCGAATCCGACTCTAGGGTTGCGGTGCTCATCTCCGTTTCAAAGCCGAAGAGCCAGCGCTGTCCGAAGACATTTCCGTGGTCATGTGGCCGGCATGACTAAAGACCAAGGCGCACAGAACGCCGTTACCTTCCCGCTGAAGTGGTACCTATTTATCTACTTGCAATTTCTTGCTTTCGAACTGCTAGGTTGGTAACAGCAACCAAAGCTACCAATGCAAAAATGGGGGGGGGGATTCCTGGGGATTGTGAGGATCAGGATATTCCAATTCCTTTCATGTCTGGCACTGCAAATCCATCAGTCATGCTAGAGCCAGTGGCAAATTTTGAAACACTTAGCTTTATTTTCAGAGGAGTTATGCCTGTCACAAATGGATAGACAGATCCTTTCCTGACTGCAGAAGACAGACAGACATGGCTATCAGAAACCTGTCCTGCAGTCCCAGTCCCAGCTAGGGATGATAAGCTAGACTGCACAAATGAAATATTTTTACTCATTTATACATACCGTCGGTGGGTGAAGTAATATTTCACTATCATGTGGCTGGTGACTGGAAAGTGTTCCAAGACATGGCTTCTCCTTGGAAACAGGATGCCTTAGCATTCCAAGAAAGGAAGAGTCTGAGACCGCCCTACAGCCACAATTTCCCTTTTAGCTATTGTGCTTCTGTCGCCCCAGGAATTCGGAATAGTATTTTTCCTTTGCAACGACCTTGTGAAGCAGATTCATCTGAGTAACGATGAGCTTTGCGCCTTGGCAGAGATCTCAGACTGAGTTCCCATATCGAAACCCAGCATTCTAGCCACTATGCCACACTCTGTCTCTTAGTGACCACAGATTTCTTAGGATTCCACACTGGAAGAGGAGTGTTCTGTGGGTGTTGGTGAAGAACAGCTCACCCTTTCACAACTTCTCCAAGGACTCCCACCTACTTCACAATAGGGGCAGGGTGGACTTACCCGGGCCCTCACCAGCAACACTCTGATGTCACTTCCTGTGAACACTGGAAGTGACATCAGTTGGTCTCCAGCAGTGCTGGAGATGATCTGGCATTTAAGCAAAAGTCCGTGGGAGTTCTGCACAAATGCAGAGCACCCCCAGTATCCCCTGGCAACACACTGACATAACTTCTGGGCTCATGGGTAGTGACGTCTGCATGCCAGGACACAGCTGATATCCCCCCACCACCGCTGGCCAGCTAAGCAGTGGCAGGCCTGCCATCCCTACTTAAAGAACTGAAGCTGTAGAATTTGAGGGTGAGGACTAGAGGCAAGTTTTGTTCTCGGAAGCACCAGCAAGTGGCTGTTTGTGTACTTCATGTGTTTGCCTTTCAGGCTTCTGAGGTACGGGTAGTTCCCTGGGGTGAGTTCCCCTTTGGACATTGCGGGGAAGTGCAAAAAGCATGTCTGGCAATGCCAAGAAGTCTCAGATTTCTGTGGTATGGACTCTGACTAATGCACACAGAAGGCTGGAAGGCACAGAAGGGAGACGGTTTTGCGCAACTTGTTCTTTGAGGCAGGGGTATCCATGAGAAGCTTCCCTCCTTCCCTCCCCCATGAACAGGAGTTGTTGTTCAGTCGCACAGTCGAGTCCGACTCTTCGCGACCCCATGGATCATCTCCCGCCAGGCCCTCCTGTCTTCCGCCGTCCTCTGATGTTGGCTCAATTTCATGTTCGTTGCATCTATGACACTGTCTAACCATCTCATCCTTTGCCGTCCCCGTCCACCCCCTGCTCTCAGCAGCCCTCAGTTAGAGCAAGAAGCAACCAGGTAAGTTGCAGAGCCCCACCCCCACCCCGGTCCAAAACAGTCCAGTGGCACCTTTAAGACTAAGTTTTATTCAGGTACAAGCTCTCCCTCCTCTGCGAGGACAGATCTGCACGTCCCCCCCCCAAATAGCTAGCAATCCAAAACAGTCCAGTGGAGCCTGAGCGGTGGGTGTTGCCTTCTGACACACTTCTGGTGATGTCAGGGGGTGTGGCATATGCAGATAGGTTATGCAAATGAGTTATGCTAATGAGCTCCTGCACCTCTTTTTTTACGAAATGACCCCTGGAGGCAAGTGCTAATCACTATGCTTGAGAACAAAGGGGAGAAAGACCATGAGGAGGCTGAGAGGAAGTGATGTCATCAGATGGTGACACTGTCAGATGGGAAACAGAGGGTACACATGTAGGCATCCCATCACAAGCACTGTCCAACTCTGGTTTAGGAATCTTAAGTCTGTCTTACACTGCAGACCCCAATATCCCCACAGATCCATTTACGACGTCCAGATTTCAACTTACCACCAGCAGCAAACAAATATACTGCTAGGCAACTGCCAGGAGGGCTGGGAACATGGCGGCATTGGTAGTGCCAGAGTGATGATGTCACATCCGGGGGGGGGAAACAGGGGGAAACCATACAGTGTTGGCCAGTTCTTAGAGCTACATTACTTCCAGGCTCTCTTGGAGCACTGTATGTTGCAGAAAGCAGGGCATGAGCATAATTTCTTTGGGGAGAGCACAACCTTGAATTGTACTCTTCCATATATACAGAGAGAGGGCTGCGGTACAGTTTGAGACCTAAGTGCTGCATGACGGAGTGATCTAACCCCCGCCGGAAATAATGACAGGATCTCAGCAAAGCAAAAACTTCCCGCACTTTGCCCGCTGATCCTACTTTTCCTTCTTTTTGCGAGACTTTATGGGTTGGTGGCTTCGAGATGCCGGGAGATTCCTGTGCAGCCCGTCGAGCTGCCTCTGCCTTTCGCTCTTCCCTCAGTGTCTTTGATCCCAAGTACCATCTGGACTAAAGGGTTCGCCCCTTGGAAATGGATCTCCTGTCCCCTGCCCGGCGTCTCTGAAGAGTTTGGAGAGGGGAAGGGGAAGATATGCCAGAACCTCAAACCGAGGGAGGAGAAAGTTGGCAGACAAGAGGTCCCAGGACAGGGCTAGACTCCCCCACTTTAAGGTAAGAACGATGCTTGTGGCCCCCCCACTTTCCACAGGGCCCCCCTACTCAAAAGGTCCTAGGTAGGGGCCTGCCTAGGAGCTTTCATGAGTCACTGCTCACTTCTTCAGATACAGCTGGAATGGGAGTCTATCTGTTCTATATACTGGAAAGTGGAGTGATTTCAGATGCCAAATGACATTAGCAGGCAAATGACAGTAGCAGGTGTGATTGGATTAGGTGTGATATGCAGAGAGTTAGTAGGTATGGAGAAATCAGCATTGGTAATGAGACAGGAAACCTAGGTCTCAGTTCAGTCCAGGTGGATGCATTGTCTTGAGCTTCTTTATCAGTTGCAATTCAGCAGTTTCTCTTTCTAATCTTTCCAATCTTCTCCAGGAGAATGGATCTCTGTAGTCTGGAGATCAGTTGTAGATCTCCAGGCGCTACCTGGAGGTTGGCAAGCTCACATTCAGCCAGGATTTCGGCTACACTGTATTAATTCACTAACAAGGAACTGGGGTGAACTTGGATTCTGGTTACGGTGGATCAGTCTATCCAAGAGGAGCAGACAGATGATGCCGCGATCCGGCTGAAATGCCTGGAGGACGCAGGATCTCTCTCCGGGGGTCCTGATGTGGAGTAGCAGATCCGCTGCCCCGTAGGAGTT
>NW_015168692.1:382048-393169 GCF_001447785.1 Gekko japonicus
AATTAATTTCAGCCACTTTTCATACAAGCAACCTTTCCATTTCCATAAAAATGAAAGCTTCCCAGATGCTTCCCTCTCGTTTCTTCTACGGTGCTGAGAATAAGGTTGTGGCGCTCCCCACCATGTGTTGTGGGACTCCCACGGTTGCATTCCAGAGGCATGAGACGTCCTGTTGCACACCTACGGCCCTCGCCATAAATCATGCCTCCTGCATTCCCATCAGTTCAGGAAATCGCAGAGAATCACGGACTCCGTGCCACCCTGCAGTGCTGAGTGCTCTCCACCCAAGGAACAACCTTTTACGGAAAACCAGGAAACAAATGTTGACAGAAGTTGCTCCTGAGAATCCATTACAACATTTCTGTATTTGGATATCTAGAACAGATTAGATGGGGGGGGGGATGGAACATTCACGTTAGAAAAGTGAAATGTCAACCTGAGATAAGAATTAGAAATGCATCTTCTCTGCCCCTGCCCCCCCCAAATGTGCACCTATGTTTCCTATTAATCCAATTGGAATATATGTTGGAATAAGAAATGCATTTCATTTGATAACTTGACACTCCTCGATGAAGAGCTCCAGACTCTCCACCAGAACAAAAGCGGAAACAGTTTTTCCCCCCAAATAATCCCTACTTTAGTATCATCGCTATGCCCAAGCAGGCCCGCGCACTGTTGATGCTACAGAACAAAGAATCTGAGACTAATGGTGTGATAACACAGATAGATGGAGGCCTGATTGAGGAGACGAATGGTGGTCTGTTGTTAGAGGCATGAAAGTAGCAATGGGTGAACACTCCCATCCAGGGAACTGTTTCAGGCGGCATCTACATGGCAAGGATTCTTCATCTAGCTCTCGGTGCTGCCGCAAATGCAAAGGGATTCGCAACAGCAATGGAGCATCCGCATGGCAGTTCACATGAGAGGCCTCCCCAGTGGCACCTGTCCTTGTCTGCCACTACTTAGAGCAGCGGTGGGAGAATTATTATTATTTTTTAATTCAGTGTTGTGTGTGTGCCACTGTGTCATTTCCAGGGGAAAACTGGAAGCGATGAGAATAGCTCTAGGGATTGTCAGAAGCTCTATGGTAAAACATAGAGTTTCCGGAGATTCCTAGAGCTACCTGATGTCACTTCCAGGTTTCATTTCCAGCATTTCCTAGCGCTACTGTATGTCACTTATGGTTTCTCCCTGAAGTAGTGAGCAATGACTCACAAAAGCTCATACCCCTACCAGAAATTTTGTTAGTCTTTAAAGTGCTACTGGTCTCTTACTGGTTTCTCCCTGGAAGTGACATAGTGATGCACACAATGTCACACACACCACAGCTGGCAAACCAACCCTCCCCATTTCAGTTCAGTGCCACTCACTAACCCTACAGTTACCCACCCTCAGCAGGGACATTTAGCGTTCTCCTGGCTGACTTTTCTGTTATCTCTGACAGCAGACTTCCTGAGTTAATAATAAATATGTGGGAAAGCATCATGATCTTATCTCGAGAGACAGTGGTGTAGTGGTTAGGAGCGCGGACTCTAATCTGGGAGAACCGGGTTTGATTCCCCGCTCCTCCACATGCAGCTGCTGGATGATCTTGGGCAAGCCATAGTTCTGTCAGAGCTGTTCTCTCAAGGACAGTTCTCTCAGAGCTCTCTTAGCCCCCCCTACCTCACAGGGTGTCTGTTAGGGGGAGGGGAAGGGAAAAGAGATTGTAAACCGCTCTGAGACACCTTCAGGTAGTGAAGGACGGCACATAAATTATAAATCCAATATCTTCTTCTTCTTTATACCAAGAGCAGCTTTATAAGTCATGGCAGCTGGGACAACCCCAACTCCCACACAGACTACACACTAACACAACACAACACCCAGCAGAAAGTTTCTCTGTGTACAGACCAATATCTCTGGGATTAATTTTTCATCTTAATAACATGCTGAGCTGAGACTGTTAACAAGTTTAAATTTTGCTCCCAACAACAGTGGATTTTGCAAATCTTGCTCTAAAACTAGCCAACGGGCGGTGGCTCATCAAGGGGCCATGACTTTTGTCAATCCTGTCTGATGGTGGCACTGAAGTGGAATGTGAATCACACCAGCAGCGTCAAGGACTACCCAAAATATCAGCTTGGTGTATGTCAAAGAATCTGTTTTCCATACCACCGAGACCAAAATCCCCACTCTTGAGCCTACATTTTATATTTTCGTAATTTAGATCTCCATACAACGATGTCATTTTGTTAACCATTCTCCTGTATCTGTTTCAAGGGGGCAGTTTTATTGGTGTTTTTTTTTAAATTTGTGTTTTTGACGTCAGTGTTTCATACCATATATGGATTTCCCCCATTACCTGACATCTCGACATAAAGTCACAGCTCCTGGATGAAGCCATTATTCTGCTTCAGAGCAAAGATGCCCACAGGGGTTTGGGGAAACGTTCTTGCTCACTCTGAAAGAGGCACAAGCACCGTTCTTCTGGTGCAACATTGTCTTGTGCCTTAAGATCTGGGTGCTTGCAACTGAAAAACTAGATATTATGCTCCCATTGGAGGGTTTGAATGTCCCGCCAAGGTGGCTATTGGTTGGGGCTGGGGGATCCAGGATCCGAAGTTTCCATTGTTGTAGGATCCAAGCTCTGGCCTGTCTGCGGGCCCCTGGTGGCGGTCCACGTACATAACACCTTACACACCCAACTGTGACCCCAAATGGATGCTGTTAGAATTGCTAGGTTTCCCCTGGCCACTGGCAGGGGGTGGAGGGGTAGGGTTGCCAGATCCAGGCTGGGAAACTCCTGGAGATTTGGGGACAGAGCCTGGGGAGGACAAGGAACTCATTTGAGAGCCAGTTTGGTGTAGTGGTTAAGTGCG
Source organism: Gekko japonicus (assembly GCF_001447785.1). NCBI lineage: Eukaryota > Metazoa > Chordata > Lepidosauria > Squamata > Gekkonidae > Gekko > Gekko japonicus. The sequence continues at coordinate 384,910 of NW_015168692.1, forward strand.
CGGACTCTAATCTGGGAGCACCGGGTTTGATTCCCCACTCCTCCACTTGCACCTGCTGATGTGACCTTGGCTCAGTCACAAGCTCTGGCACAGCTGTCCTTGAAAAAGAGCAGTTTGTGTCAGAGTTCTCTCAGCCCCACCCACCTCACAGGGTGTCTGTTGTGGGGAGGGGAAGGGAAAGGAGTTTGTAAGCCGCTCTGAGACTCCAAGTGAAGGGCGGGGTATAAATCCAATCTCTTCTTCTTCTTCTATATAATGCCTTAGAGTCCACTGTCCCAAGCATCCATTTTCTCCAGGGGAACGGATTTCTGTAGTCTGGAGATGAGCTGTAATTCCAGGGGATCCCCAGGTCCCACCTGTAGGCCGACATCTTTATTTGCAGCACAATTCTAAGTAGAGTTGCACCTTTCTAAGTCCATTGAAGGGTATAATGCTGTTCAGAACTGCAGTGTCAGGATCAGAGCAATCCCTGAAGGAGATCTTGTCCTCTCGAATGTTCTACCTGAGATGGTCAGGAAGCTCCTATCTTGATTAGGGTTTTGGGAAAAGATGTGAAAACTCGATCCTCTGTGGTGAGGCCAAAAGAACAAACAAAAGAATCAGCCCAGCTGCCAGCCCCAGCAATTGCATCCGTCTCTCTCTACCTCAGCTTCTCAAGCCTATATGAAAAGGCAACCGACCCAGAAAATCCTCTGCCTGCCTTCCACTATGCTAAGTTGGCTGAGAAGCAGAGGCAACAGAGTTGCCCAGATCAGGCGAGGGAACACAGAAGTCAAGGCACCTCCCTGGAACGGGCCACGTCAGCAAGAGGGAAAACACACAAACACACCCCCTCCAGCTCAGCCATGGATCTTCTCCGGAGTGCTGCCTCTCCAGAGAGCCCCCGGTTGGTCAAGGAGTCTGTGCAAAGCCTTTGACAACAGCCAAGAAGCCTGCAGGGCAGTCTGTGAAGAAGAGACACGTGGAAACCAGTGTTCCCTCTAAGCTGAGTTAGTGTGAGCTAGCTCAGTTTTTTAGCCTCCAGCTCACAGATTTTTGTCTTAGCTCAGGAAGGGCGGCTCCAGAGCAAACTAATTTATGCAGTAGCCAAATCGCTGGCTCACAGCTTTAATGCCAGTTGCTCACAAAGTTGAAGTTTTGCACACAAGACTCCACATCTTAGAGGGAACATTGGTGGAAACCCATTTCCCTGTTTGGGCCAGACCCCGGCAACTGAACAACAACAACAACGATCATAGGCCAGTATAGATTACAAAAATGCCTGCGATAACTAGGAATTAATATTTTTCTCAAATTCTGCTGAATTTCAGAATGTATCCTTTTCTTTTTCTGTTAAGCTTTTAAATGCAGCTCCACTAACTAAGGGTCCATAAGTTGCATATATAAGAACTTTGCACATTTCTTACTCTAGTATGGAAAAAGTTGCAAGCGACTTCCCCTCCCGCCTCCGCAACACTTTTGACAGACACATCACCAAACCAAATGCTAAATGAGTCATTAATCTTGCACCTCCCCACACGCGTCAAGAACGTATCTGCCTTTTTGTTTTAAAAATCCACCTTGTAGATGCATCTAATGTAATGAAAAACTGCTCCTAGGTAGCGGAGCGGCCCCCATCAGTACTGCCCATAGCTGGCTTCTGCTGCAAACACGGAGAATCAGTTTTTCAATGAGCATATCTTATACATTGAAGAAAAAGTGTCGGGCGTGTTTTGGAAGCCACATAGTGTTGCCATGTCTGGTTTGGGAAATGCCTGGAGATATGGGTGGAGCAGGGTTGCCAATCTCCAGGTGTTAACTGGAGGTCTCCTGGGATTACGACTGATCTCCAGGCAACTGGGATCGGTTCACCTGGAGAAAAGGGCCTCTTTGGAAGGTGGTCTCTATGGCATTGTACCCTGCTGAAGTCCCTCCCATGCTCAAACCCCACCCTCCTCAGCCCCCCCCCAAATCTCCAGGTATTTCCTGACCCAGAGCTGGACTAAGATGGAGCCTAGAGAGGGCGGGGTTTCAGGAGAGACCTCAATGGGGTACAATGCCATGGAATCCACCCTCCAAAGTAGCCATTTTCTATAGGGGATAAGTTGTGATTCTGGAAGATCTCCATACCCCACCCGGAGGCTGGCAACCCAAAGCCCCTCCGTCTGTCCAGGTCTGTGTGATTTAATGCTGCCTTGGGTAATTTACAAGCCGGGTGGAGTTTTTGACCTCATTTGTGATGGAACTTGCTCCTGACCCTGTTCTCGCTGGACAGGATCGTTAGAAGCAGTTTTTCCAATAGCTCTGGCATTCCCCACATTCTTCTTGTGCACATTGTTTCCTTCCTTTTGAAGGCCTTCTGAAGCATCACCTGACTGGCACGGGGAATGCTCCGTTGATGTAGATCATCTCAAGGCTGTTGGTTCAGTGGTGCGACTGCATATCTTGCAGAACATTGCTCAGCTACTTAATTTTGAGTGAAATGTTTGTGGTACCACTTAAAGGTGCCACTGGTCTCAAACTCTGGTCATTCCTTAGAGCAGTGTCTATCGGACCTGGTATGGAATGGTATGGTATTTGGATCCAGAATTTTTCAGAAATCCTGAAATTTTCCGGGTCCAATAGACCTGAATCGAAAAATGTCAGTAAAAAAAGTACCAGCCTGATCCTGGGGCTGGCTTGCCTTCTCCTGCAGCCCAGTTAAAACCGGGTAGCAGCTGATCTTGGGCTGGCCTTTGGTGTCTCTCACTCAAAAAACAGTCCCCCCCCCCGTGAGCAGGTAACCACGGATCAGTTCTCCGTTATACCCTATGGGGACTGATCTCCATAGGTTATAATGGAACTACCAGCAGCTATTCCCCTCCACTTTCTGATAGCCCTGACTATATGCCAATAAAGGTTGTGATGGCGATGATAGCCCTGAACTGTGGGGAGGGGCTCAAAACAGGGGGATCCCCTGCCCCCCAGCCAGGGATTTGCAACCCTACCGCAGTCACAAGGGCTTGCCAGATCCAGGTTGGGAAACTCCTGCCGATTTGGAAGTGGATTCTGGTGAGGGCGGAGTTTGGGTAGGGGAAGGGCTTCAACTGGGTTACAATGGCATAGACTCTACCCTCTGAAGCTGTCGTTTCCTCTAGGGAAATAGATCCCTGTAGTCTGGAGATCAGTTGTAACTCCAGATCTCCAGGCCCCACCTGGAGGCTGGCAGCCTTAAGTCACCCCCAGATTTACTTGGGAGGCACAGGAGCTAAGGTTGCCAGTCCCAGGTTGGGAAATTCTGAGAGATTTGGGAATGGAGCCAGGTTTGAGGAAGGGGAAGGAACTCAGTCATACAGTATAATGCCATACAGTCCCCCCTCCAAACCTACACCCTGGATGACCTTGGGCAAGCCGTAGTTTTCTTCTTCTACTACTACTACTACTACTACTACTACTACATGGTGCAGTGGTTAAGAGCAGCAGACTCTAATCCAGAGAACCTGGTTTGATTCTCCACTTGGGCTGGGCACATTCCTCTCAGAACTCTCTCAGCCCCACCGACTTCACAGGGTGCCTGTTGTGGGGAGAGTAAGGGAAGTTAATTGTAAGCTACTTCGAGACTCCTTAGGGTAGAGCAAAGCAGGGTATAAAAACCTTCTTTTCTTCTGTGTGGGGGGCAGTGTGCTGGCTCAGTAGGGGGAAAAACCTGGGAAAGTGCCTATACCTTCTTCTCCCTCAGTAACACAGAGTGCAGGAAACCTGTGAGAGAAGCAAGCACTCTGTTGCAGACAATACCACTCGGCATCCCAGAAGATAGGCACAAAAGTCTTTTGTGTCCAGATATCACAAGATCATCTATTATCGCCCAAGCCCCTTCCTCCCTGCGCACATGATTAGGAAGCTGAGGGAGTTCAAGTTCACTAAGAGGTTGGCATTGGCGCTTGAGTGAGCATGGAGTCTAGAACAAGCTGTACTGTTTATCATTCTAAGCAACAAGGTCAGATAAAATCTGCCACTCATGGAATTCCCTTGTGATTTGTTAGTTTTTTTTAAAAAAAGGTGCACCCCCCCACACACACACACTTTACACCTAATAGGTCTCTGTGTTTAAAAAAAAAAAATTACAACTTTTTACTAACAGAAGGAGGAGGAGGAGTTGGTTTTTATATCCCACTTTTCTCTACCTTAAGGAGTCTCAAAGTGAGACTATGACCAAGTTACAGCTGTACATACAATCTCCTTCCCTTCCTCTCTCCACAACAGACACCCTGTGAGGTAGGTGTGGCTGAGAGAGTTCTGACGGAACTGTGAGTAGCCCAAGGTCACCCATCTGGCTTCATGTGGAGGAGGAGGAGTGGGTAATCAAACTGCCTCTGCATAAAAGAGTCTGCTGCTCTTAACCACTATACAATGCTGGCTCTAAAAGACTCTTTAGCTGATGAACCATGTGCCTTTCAAGCAATTTATGAATTGCACAATTAAATTTAAAAATGTTTTTGGATTATCGATAAAAATGCCTTTTAAAAATACTGAGAGAAATGCTGGATTTTTTAAAGTTTCATAAACAAAGGGTGTCACGTGTTAGAAGGAAAAGCCATCCTTAGCATTTTTCTTCTTTGTTAATTAATGCCAAAATACATTCAGATTTTGAATTCCTAGGTTTACTGATTGCCTATTTCCCATATCTATTAAATTACCGATAGCCAATTAGCTAATAAAAAGCCTTACTTTTCTGTTCATCCATCAAAGTTGTTTAAAGGTTGTAAAGGTAAAGGTAAAGGTAAAGGTTCCCTTGCTCGAAAGGCAGTCGCATCCGACTCTAGGGTTGCGGTGCTCATCTCCGTTTCAAAGCCGAAGAGCCAGCCCTGTCTGAAGACGTTTCCGTGGTCATGTGGCCGTCATGACTAAACACCAAGGCGCACGGAACGCTGTTACCTTCCCACCGAAGTGGTACCTATTTATCTACTTGCAATTTCTTGCTTTCAAACTGCTAGGTTGGCAGGAGCTGGAACTAGAGACGGGAGCTCACTCCGTCATGCGGCACACTCAGGTCTCGAACTGCTGAACTACTGACCTTCCACAACCTGCAGTTCAACGTCTTAACCACTTGAGCCAGATAGGTTGTATCTATCTGTAAATTCAAGTTGACTTGTTTTATTTATAAAAAAACCTGTGCTGCTTTTCTCTCCAAAAGGACCCAAAGTACTTTACAGAAGTTTCCAAAACGACCAATTTAAACAATGTCATTTAAATAAATAAAACAAAGACACTCTGGACTGGATCCCCTAGGGCTGACTAGTGCAGGTGCCTGGAGAGTGGGGGTGGAACTTGAAGAGGGAAGCGTTTGTAGAGCTTAAAGGTGTCGCAGGGTATAATGTCCTAGGGAGTCCACCGTAGTCTAAATTCCGTTGTAAACTGCCCTGAGCCCTGCTCACAGGGAAGGGAAGTCCAAATAATAAACAAATAAAGATCAGTTGTAATTCTGGGAAATCTCCAGGAGCCATCTGGAAGTTGGCAATCCTAGTGGTTCTCTAGGGTCTCAGGTGAAGGACTTCCGCCACTCCTGCTACCTCGTCCTTTAAACTGGTAACTGCTGGGGCTTGAGAACCTGGGGTGTTCTGCATGCAAAGCCAATGTTCTCCCACTTGTTTTCAGCACAGGGGCCTTCCAGGGAAAATGCATCTTCTCCAAGGTTCTGTCTTGCTGTGCCAATCCTGCGTGGCCGTGCTAAAGCAGGTGAGAGAACCTTTGGCATTTGGCCAAAGGACGACCAGCCTCCTGGTGGTGGCTGGAGATCTCCTGGAATTTCAGCTGGTCTCCGGATGATACAGATCAGTTCCCCTGGAGAAAATGGCTGCTTTAGAGGGTGAACTCTATGGCAGTATACCCCACCGAAGTCCCTCCCCTCCCCAAAGCTTACCCTTCTGGCTCCACCCCCCCCAAAAAAAAAATCTACAGGAATTTCCCAGCCCAGAGCTGGCAGCCCAGAGCTGGCTACCCATATTGCAATTTCTCCAGCCTGTTCACATCCAGTTTGGTGTAGTGGTTAGGAGCGCGGACTCTAATCTGGGAGAACATGCCAGCTGCTGCTGGTGTGACCTTGGGCCAGTCACAAGTTTTTTCAGAGCCGGTCTTGAGAAAGCTCTCTCAGCCCCACCTGCCCCACAGGGTGTCTGTTGTGGGGAGGGGAAGGGAAAGGAGATTGTAAGCCGCTCTGAGACTCCTTCAGGTAGTGAAAGGCAGGATATAAATCCAATCTCCTTCTCCTCCTGCTCCTGCTCCTCCTCCTCCTCTTCTTCTTCTCCTATAGCCAGTTTTGAGTACCTGCAGGCAGAGGAGTAAACAAACTCAATCTCCATTAGTTAGATCTGAGTCCAGTAACACCTTAAAGACCAAGACTTCCAGGGAGTCAGATCTCCCTTCACCAGACTGATCCTTGACTAGACTCTGTGGGCTGGAGAGTTATTTAAAACTGACCTCCAGACTACGGAGATCAGTTCTCCTGGAGAAATGGGCAGCTTCAAAATGTGGCCTCTCTGGAATCACCTCCCTGCTGAGCTCCCCCTCCCCTCCCCGCCCCCCTCCCACGCTACTGCCACAAATCTCCAGAGACTTCCCAACCCAGAGCTGGCAACCTACCCTTGACCTTTTGACAGCTATGCATTCTTCTTCAAGTTGTGTTTTTTATGCCAGCATTTTTTTGGTTGGACAGTACAACATTCAGACAGTCGTACAGACAGGTCATTAACGTTTTCTCAGACAAGCAGTTTGACTGTCTAATGATGCCTTGGAGCGAATCCTGATCTCAAGGTTTACACTCATCCCTGGCTGTCGGCATTTGGAGTAGAGGGCTTCTGTGTTCAGCCTGTCCTGCCGCCGGGCCTCGGGACCTTTCACTACTGCACTGTGGGTCATCCCCTGTGGTTCAACCCACCATCCCCTTCATTCCCTGCCACCTGGCTGGCCTCTCTCAGAGAAACTGAGCTGGGGCAGAATAACCTTTGGCCTACCCCAGCTAGGTTTGATTGGCAGGACCTTATGGACCAGTGGCGGCACCTGTGGAACTCAATGGGTGAGGAGTGCAGCTAGAGCAGACCTTGGGAGATTGGGGTAGAGTAGGGTTGCTACCTCTGGGCTGGAGGGGGTAGGCAGGGTTTGGGTAGGGAACGGATCTCGTCAGGGTATAATACCAGACAGTTCACACTTCAGAGGAGCCATTTTCTCCAGGGGAACTGGTCTCTGTAGTCTGGAGATCAGTTGTAATTCCGGGAGATCCCCAGGCCCCACCTGGAGGCTGGAAAACTGCCAGATGGGTCGAACTGAGGCAGGGATTGGCAGGATTAGGATGGAGACCATAGCAACAGCAAGAAGAAGCTTGCTTTGCCAGTTTGGCCCCCGATACAAGGTGCCTTATTGTTTTTTGTTTTTTGTTTTTTTTACTCTTTGGACCAGTGAAATCCTGAGCCGTTGTCAGTCCCAGATCCTAACATAGCAGTCAGGGGCTACGGTCACACGCGCCAGTTGGAGCGGAGGGGAAGCGAGGCTATTACCTCCGGCGGGATTTCACACACAGTTGCAATATCGCACATCCCTTTGTAGCTGCGGGCGCAGCCCGTCACTGTGTGATCAGGGAGCGGTGGCACAGGGGATTTATCCTCTGGTTACAAGTAACATCTGAGCTGAACAGGACTGCTGTCAGTTCTAGCCCCGCGCTGGTGTGAGCTACCAGCCTTGTCCCCAGCTCGCCGTCCACCCAGCGGTTCGAAAGCTTCGGCGAGTAGATTAAATGGGTACCACTCCTTAGAGAGGGTGGGCACACCAAACCCCCCCCCATGGGGGAGGTGTTAGCCGGCGAACGGAAGGTTCGGCTTGCAAGATCGAAAGCCTAGAAGATCTCTTCGGCATCAAGAAGCCTGTAATGGGCCAGTCCGGCCAGGCGGTGGCAGTATGGAGCTGCAACCCAAAGAGTCCTGGAGAGGAAGCGCTGACGTCATCCAGCCAAGCTGAGTGGGAAAAATGCAGTCCGCAACTGAACAAATCCCCGTCGGCTGCAAAACGTGTGGGATCATGTCTGAGTTGCAACTGAACAAATCCCGTCGGCTGCAAAACGTGTGCTATGTAAAGATTATATGTGTTGTCCTCCTTTACCCCTATAAAGCATTGTTAGTCCCTTGTGAAATGAGTAACTGTAAATTGCTCAGAGCCAGCAGCTCTGCAAGGATTGAGCGATCAATAAATTGAAAGATTATTATTATTATTATTATTATTATTATTATTATTATTATTATTATTATTATTATTA
>NW_015168692.1:395031-401737 GCF_001447785.1 Gekko japonicus
TTATTATTATTATTATTAATCAGACGCAGCTGTGGGTGAGTCGGGGGGGTTGGCCATTTGTTTCCCATGCGCATGAACGAGGAATTGCACCTCCGTACTGAGGGCCTCATATGGAGTATCCGATGCAGCGCATACTGTGAAGGGCACCGAGCCGGGTTGGCCTGATGAGACCATCCCAATGGCTTGAGAGCGTGTTTGCATGATTGGACAGGGGAAAGTCCATCCGTGGCCTGTTGGAACCCATTTGCTCTCAGACTTTCCCTTGTGTCGTTTAACTCTGCTTACGTAGCAGAGCAGCACGGGTTGCCAACGACTGCGGGACGCTCCCCAGATGCTGCTGTCTGATCGCTCCCTTTAGATCCGTCAGGCATTCACAGCTATGTCGGATCTAAAGGCACGTGTGATTGCAGCCAGGATCACTCATAGGCAAGGTAGCGCTACTGAAAAAGCCCTGTCTCTGGTCACCCCCCCTGCCTCACCTCTGAAGGGGGGGGTGGTTTGAAAGAGAACAGGGCCTGTGAGCAATGTTCCCTCTAAGTCCCGTGAGCAAAAATCCTACTCTGTGAGCCACTGGCATTAAAGTTGTGAGCGAGTGATTTGGCTACTGCATGAAAGAGTTTGCTCTGGAGCCATCCTTTGCGAGCCAAGGCAAAAAATGTGTGAGCCAGAGGCTAAAAAACCTGTGAGCCAGCTCAGACTAACTCAGCTTAGAGGGGACACTGCCTGTGAGGCAGATCCCAGCTGACAGGGGGACAATTTGGAAGGAGGCAGTCCTTCAGGTACCCCAGTCCCGAGCCACTGAGGGATTTAAAGGTAAGAATTGTGTACTCTGGAGGGAGGACTCTATGTCACCGCTTCCCCACTGAGCTACCTTCCTTCCCCATATTTTGCCCCCCAAAGGCACTGACCCTAAATCCCCCAGAATTTGCCAAGCCAGAGGCAGCAACGACTCTAGTTTTGCTTGATTCTCTAGACCGCCCAAATCTGGTCTGAGCTGATGCAATGGACCAAAGCTTCGGTGTTCATGGACGGATTCTCTCCTGGCCTCCCCCCCTTTTCTGAGAGGCATTGTTTCTCACCTGCCTGCTTGTCACTCCTGATTAATGGAACAAGGCAAGCCTCCTTCGTTTGGGCACAGATGTTAATTTTTCACCAGGAATCAAAGAGGTTCTCAGATCAGTGGTTTCTAGGCTGTCTCACCTGACAAATCTATTACATTCAATTTGGCGTTCCCTCTGGCCCTACAGCCAAAAAATGGATTACCATCCAATGCTGAACTGAAGGCATTGTGAGCTGCAAGGCAGAATTTACTGACCAGGCCAGAAGTGGAAGAAGCCAGGAAAACAAAAACGGTGTTAAGTATTACTGTTTGTATTTACCAGCCAGGCCCTATTTTAAGTTTCCGGGGCTTACTTCTAGGGTTCTAAGTAGGGTTCTAACCCACTGCATGTTTGAGCAAGTACCTTCTATCATATTCCGCTTCATGTGTCCATGTGAGTCACTGCTTACTTCTTCAGATACTTTGACTCTTGCTCTTTTCTACTCCTACAGACAGACTAATATGGCTCCCTGTCTCGATAATATCAATCTGTTACCATGACACTCAAGGATTACTCCAATATGCTGTGGTTTAACCATAGAGTTTTCGGGAGATCCTAGAGTGTTAGTCAAAGGCAATGACATCACTTACAATTTTGTGCCAGAAACTTATTTAATCTCAGAGTTGGAAGGGATCACCAGGGTCGTCTAGTCTAACCCCCTACCAGTGCAGGGACTATGGCTATGATATACCTGACGATCAATACCAAAGAGCTCATCCCCACCTCCCAAATTCTCCCGCCAGCTTGTCAACGACCAAGTTCTGCCGTGATTTTGTATGTCTACAGGCAAGTAATCCAGTAAGCACTTTTCTATGTAAAATGAGAAGCAAACGCTTTCCAAGCTCACCACAGTACTGTAAAGGTTCAGTTGCTCTTGTCAATAATTTTGAGCGCTTGGGAAGGAATGTGCTGCCAAATAATTTTTAAAAAAAGAATTGCTATTGTGTAAACCAAAAGGGGGAAAGGCTGCATATTGAAACATGTTTATAAAATATGTGCCACACGGTGATATTTCCACAAAGGGAAGAACGAAAGGCAGAGCAAATAATTCTGACTACCGAGAAACAAATGATTAATCACACTCCCCTTTCATTTGCACTCCAGCTGAGCCCGCTGACGGCTCGATTCGCACATCACACAACAGGATATTGCTCACGTGTACACTGGTGTTTGCTGTGGCACGTTGTCTGCAGAATGGGTTGCCAGCTCTGGGTTGGGAAATACCTGGAGACTTTGAGGGTGGAGCCTGGAGAGGGGAGGGGTTTGGAGAGGGGCGGGACCTCAGCAGGCTATAAAGAGAAGAGGAAGAGATTGGATCTATACCCCGCCCTTCACTACCCGAGCGGCTTACAAACTCCTTTCCCTTCCCCTTCCCACAACAGACACCCTGTGAGGTGGGTGGGGCTGAGAGAGCTCTGACAGAAACTGCTCTTTTTCAAGGACAGCTCTTATCAGTACTATGGCTTGCCCAAGGTCATCCAGCAGGTGCAAGTGGAGGAGTGGGGAATCAAACCCGGTTCTCCCAGATTAGAGTCCACGCACTTAATCACTACACCAAAGCAGGCCATGGAGACCACCAGAGAAGTCGTTTTCTCCAGGGGAGCTGATCTTAGGATGAATTATTTATTTATTTATTTTATGACATTTATACCCCGCCCTCCCCGCGAACAGGCTCAGGGCGGCATTAACAGAAGCATTGTGTCCAGATCAAGGTAGGTGGTAGTTCCGCTCTATTCTGCTATGGTCAGGCCCCACCTGGAGTACTGTGTCCAGTTTTGGGCACCACATTTTAGGAAAGATGTTGACAAGCTCGAGCGTGTCCAGAAAAGGGCAACCAGGATGGTGAGAGGGTTGGAATCCAACTCTTATGAGGAAAGGCTGAAAGAGTTGGGTCTGTTTAGCCTGGGAAAGAGAAGGCTTAGAGGGGACATGATTGCAGTCTTCCAGTATTTGAAGGGCTGTCATGTCGAAGATGGAGGAGATCTATTCTCTCTTGCTCCGGATTGCAAGACTAGATCTTATGGGTGGAAATTACAAGGGAGTCGTTACCGGCTAAATATCAGGAGAAACTTCCTAAGAGTGGTTGAGCAGTGGAACAGACTGCCTCAGGAGGTGGTGGATGCTCCTTTGCTGGACGTTTTCAAGCGGAGGCTGGACGACCATCTGTCGGGTATGTTGTAGGTATGTAGGGCTATCTTTCAGTATACTCCTGCAGAGTGCAGGGAGTTGGACTAGATGACCTGCAAGGTCCTGTTCAACTCTAACATTCTATGATTCTATGATCTCTGCAATTTGGAGCTCAATTGTAATAGTGGGAAATCTCCAGGTGCCACCTGGAGGTCAACATTCCTAAAAGACAATGGACATCTGCCTGGGAGTCGTGGCCGATTTCAGCAATTGCAGGCCTTCCCTATGGTGATGTGTATTTCCCCATCCACATTTTATGGTGCTCTCTGGGAAACACCAGTGTACACATGGCAGATATGTCTACCACATGAAAGGTGAATCAATGAGGTACCATTCTCCCCCAACGATAGTATCGGTTGCCAGCGTGTACACGTTTTCAGGTTGCTGCTGGAATTTTCCACTTTGGCTGCCAAATACAACTCGGTTGTATTTACAGCTGCCGTTCTCATGCACTTCTGTAGGGTATTACTCAGCCCCATCTAGCTAGGACTGCCAGCCTCCAGGTGGGGCCTGGAGATCCCCTGGAATTATAACTAATCCCCAGACAACATGAATCAGTTTTCCTGGAGCAAATGAGAGCTCCAGAAGGTGGAGTCTATTATACCGCACTGAAGTTCCTCCCCTCCTTAGACTCTGCCCCCCCCCCAAACCTCCAGGAATTTCCCAACTGAGACTTGGCAGCCATGTACACAACAAGACATGCAACTTGCTAGGTTTTATCTTTGGATTGTTCGTTAACATATGGTCCATTATTATACCTTCAGGACCGTCTCTCCCCGTATATGCCCCGGAGAGCCTTGTGCTCTGCTGAACAACACCTACTGGTAGTCCCTGGCCCAAAGGACGTCCGCTTAACCTCAACCAGGGCCAGGGCCTTTTCTGCCCTGGCCCCCGCCTGGTGGAACAGGCTCCCAATTGAGATCAGGGCTCTGCGCGACTTGCCACACTTCTGCAGGGACAACAAAGCAGAGCTGTTCCGCCAGGCTTTTGGCTGAGGCAGCGGATGTTCTTACCAATGCTCCCTCTAAGCTCTGGAGTCTTGTGAGCAAAATTTCTATTTTGTGAGCATCTGGTATTAAAGTTGTGAGCGAGCGATCTGGCTACTGCATAAATGAGTTTGCTCTGGAGCCATCCCTTCCTGAGCCAAGACAAAAATGTGTGAGCCGAAGGCTAAAAAACTGTGAGCTAGCTCACACTAACTCAGCTTAGAGGGAACACTGGTTCTTACCATCTCTGCCTCCCCTGCCCATAGTAGGCCTACAGATGCCTACTATCCACCCAACAGGAAGCATATTAGGCTGGTCTGGACTGATGGGTTTTTTTGCTGCCATCCTGTTTTATTTAATTGGTTTTTAATCATATTTTGGTGTAGTGGTTAAGGGTGCGGACTCTAATGTGGGAGAACCGGGTTCGATTCCCCACTCCTCCACTTGCAGCTGCTGGGTGACCTTGGGCAAGCCATTGTTCTGTCATAGGTGTCCTTGAAAAAGAGCAGTTTCTTTCAGAGCTCTCTCAGCCCCACCTGCCTCACAGGGTGTCTGTTGTGGGGAGGGGAAGGGAAAAGAGTCTGTAAGCCGCTCTGAGACTCCTTTGGGTAGTGAAGGGCGGGGTATAAATCCAATCTCTTCTTCTTTCTTCTTTTACCTCACAGGGTGTCTGTTGTGGGGAGGGGAAGGGGAAGGGGAAGGAGTTTGTAAGCCGCTCTGAGACTCCTTCGGGTAGTGAAGGGCAGGATATAAATCCAATCTCTTCTTCTTCGTCTACATGAATGATCTGGGGAGTGATTACGAGACATGACAGTACTGTGTGTTTGGCATGAATCCCCAAATGGAGCCTGCTTCCCTCTCTTGCTGTTTTCCTCTGCCCCTCCGTCAAGTACTCAGTTCAGTCAGTCAGAATAACTGATAATTAAGGTCTGGCAGCTCAGAACATCTATCAGCAGAATGCCAACGGGGCTAGACAGTGTTGAATGGAAAGCAAAAAAAAAAAGCAGGTAATTTTGCTTGAAGCACAAACTGGTCTAAGAAGACTGCTGCAACATCAACTGACAAGCGATACTTCTAATACCATGTCTGGTTGCCTCACCCTTCCTGACTGATTAGGACCTGCTCCCGCCAACAGTTAGTGGTCAGTTCCCTCCCTCCGTATAAGGCTACGAGATTGAATGCTCCAGTCTTATTCTTTAGATTTGTATCCCGCCCTCCCCGAAGGCTCAGGGCAGCTAACCAGGGCATAAATGCCTAATAAGACAATAAGAACAGTATAAAAATACAATACAATATACAACATAATACAATCAATAAAATATCGGTGCTCCACTACTCGCTCCAATTCATAAATCGAGATGGTGTTCTGCAGCTGTACAGCAATCCAACGACCATATATATGCCCCCGCAGCCCTATCATCCACCAGGTACGTCTCGCACCCCCGATGGTACCCGCACCAGCGGTGGTAAGGGTGCAGTGATGGAAAAAGCATTGGTGGAATAATGGTGGCGGCGGCTCCTACTCGAAAGCCTGGTGGAAGAGCTCCGTTTTACAGGCCCTGCGGAACTGCCCAAGGTCCCGCAGGGCCCGGATGTCTTCTGGGAGCTCATTCCACCAGGTAGGAGCCGCCACCGAAAATGCCCTGGCCCTGGTCACAGCTAGTTTGATGTTCCTGGGGCCTGGAATATCCAGGAGATTTTGGGTCCCTGGCCATATAGGTAAAGGTAAGAACCAGCACTTTGAAGCGAATGTTCTGTACATTGTTTGGTCTGGACTCCTGTTGGCTTTCTTGGGGTCCCCGGAGTGGTCACAGTGGGTCCAGACACAAACAGAGCTGATGGGGGGGGAGCTACCTTGGTTCTCTGACCCCAGTGAATTACTGAGTGAGGGTTTCATCTGGATGGTGGTTTGGTTTCCCTCTGGAGGTCCACAGTTGTGACTGGAGGGTTTGCATTGTGCATAGAACTTCCTCTAAGACTGGGCACGGGCACATCCTGACATTGTCTCTGCACAGAGCAAATCGGCTTGTCAGAAGAAGGCTGGATTACAGCACTGCTGACACATCAATTTTGGGGGTGTGCAAGAATCATGATAGCATGATAAAAAGCTGGAGGGTTTGCATTGTGCATAGAACTTCCTCTAAGACTGGGCACGGGCACATCCTGACATTGTCTCTGCACAGAGCAAATCGGCTTGTCAGAAGAAGGCTGGATTACAGCACTGCTGACACATCAATTTTGGGGGTGTGCAAGAATCATGATAGCATGATAAAAAGCAGAGACATCACCCTGCCAACAAAAGTCCGCATGGTCAAAGCAATGGTATTTCCAGTAGTCATGTATGGCTGCGAGAGTTGGACTATAAGGAAGGCTGAGCACCGAAGAATAGATTCTTTTGAACTATGGTGCTGGAGAAGACTCTTGAGAGTCCCT
>NW_015168692.1:403143-409595 GCF_001447785.1 Gekko japonicus
GACAGAGATCAGCTCCCCTGGAGAAAATGGCTCCTTTGGAGAGTTGAGCCCAAGACGTTATTCATCTCTGAGGTCCCTCCCCTCCCCAAACCCCGCCCTCTCCTGGATCCACCCCCAAAGTCTCCAGGTATTTTCCAACCCAGACCTGGCCACCCTAAAAAGGTCCCACAGGGCCCTGATCTCATATGGGAGCTTATTCCACCAGGTAGGAGCCAGGGCCGAAAGAGCCCTGGCCCTAGCTGAGGCAAGATGGAGTTTCCTGGAGCCAGGGAAAACCAGGAGATGCTGATTAGCAGATCATAAGGCCCTTTGGGGCTAGGGCTGCCAAGTCCCCCCGGGGGGCGGAAAACCCCCCACCCCAGAGGCCCGTTCCCCGACGCTGGGGAATCGGGCCCCGGGGGGGGGGAACCCCGCCCCAGCGTGCACGTCACAGGGAAGTGATGTTATGACGCTGGGCACGCTGGGGGTGGGGCCACGGCCATACAGGGGGAAACTCTAGATGATCCAACCCCATGTTTGTATCCCATCCTGTGACGGATGGCTTCGAGTTCTGTTCTCCAGGCACTTCAGCCAACCACCTTCAAACAGTGAGTTGGGAAATTTGGGGGGGGGAGGCGCTGGGAAGTTTAACTGCTGGCCAACTGTCAAGAATGCACAGCTGTTGGATTTTGGTGGGAGAAGGGCTAGGAGGTTTGCTGGTGGGGCAGGGAGTCCATTATGGACTTTAGCTGTTCTGAATACAGGAGGGTCTGGCGTGATGTGGTCCATGGGGTTGCGAGGAGTTGGACTCGACTGTGCGACTGAACAAAAAAAAGGAGTTTGAGTGCTGCTTCTATCAAAACAAAAGTTTTTTTCTGTTCCATGAAGGAACTCAAATGTGAACTTGTGGATCTCCTGACAAAGATATGTAATCTTTCCTTGAAATCTGCCTCCATTCCTGAGGATTGGAAGGTAGCTAATGTCACTCCCATCTTTAAAAAGGGTTCCAGAGGAGATCCGGGAAATTACAGGCCAGTCAGTCTGACGTCGATACCGGGTAAATTGGTGGAAACCATTATTAAGGAAAGAATTAGTAGGCACATAGATGAACAAAACCTATTGAGGCAGACTCAGCACGGTTTCTGTAAGGGAAGATCTTGTCTCACTAACCTGTTAGTGTTCTTTGAGGGGGTGAACAAACATGTGGACAAGGGGGATCCAATAGATATTGTTTACCTTGACTTCCAGAAAGCTTTTGATAAAGTTCCTCATCAAAGGCTCCTAAGTAAGCTCAAAAATCATGGGATAGAAGGACAAGTCCTTTTATGGATCAAAAACTGGCTAATTAATAGAAAACACAATACAAGAACTCGTGGGCACTCCATGAAACTGCAGAGCGGTCGGGTTAGAACGGATAAAAGGAAGTACTTCTTCACCCAAAGAGTGATTAACACATGGAATTCACTGCCACAGGAAGTGGTGGGTGCTACAAGCATGGACGGCTTCAAAAGGGAATTAGATAAGCATATGGAGCAGAGGTCCATCAGTGGCTATTAGCCACAAGGTATAGATAGGGGCTCTGGGGCAAGTGATGCTCTGTCTTCTTGGTGCTTGGGGGGGTCAACAGTGGGAGGGCTTCTAATGTCCTGGCCCCACTGGTGGACCTCCTGATGGCCCCTGGTATTTCTGGCCACTGTGGGATACAGAGTGTTGGACTGGATGGGCCTTTGGCCTGATCCAACATTGGCGTCTCTTATGTTCTTATGTTCTTATGTTCATGTTATAAGTCTGAGTCAGCCAAACAAGAAACCTCCTCTATAACTATTATTCTTTATCAGGCCCCAGCTCTCCAGCAACTTTGCTACTGTAATACTACTGAGAAGGCTGGAGAAAAGGCAAACAAAGAGACAACCATGCCACACACTGAAATAAACCTGTTTCTTAGTTGTTTTCATCAAGCCTACGGTGTGGTTCCTTCAAGCCAATAATTTCTTTCATAATAAGCCAAGTGAATGCCAGACAGCGCCCTGAGTCCAGGCACTGCAAACACCGAAAACCCGAAAAGCAGTCGCCAAAGCCTCCATTATATCAAAAATAAAAGTCTATTTTTTAAAAAGAAGTTTGTAGGGTACGAAATCTGAGACCCTAGTTTCTAGATGTGGAGACTGGATATCATCACACACCCTACCTCCAAGACACTCAGGATAAAACCTGTGGGTTAATCCCTGCAAAAGTTCGGGCATTGCCAACTCCGGGTTGGGAAACTCATTGAAAACTTGGAGGTGGTGTGTGAGGAAGGTGGGGTCTGGGGACAGGAGGATCCTCAGCAGGTTATAATAATAGAGAGTCCACCTTCTAAGGCTGCCAGTTTCTCTGGAGACACTGATCTTCATAATCTGGGGATCAGTTTTAATTCTGAGAGACCTCCAGGACCTACCTGTTTGGCGAGAACCAGTTTGGTACAGTGGTTAGGAGCGCAGGCTCTAATCTAGGAGAACCAGGTTTGCTTCCCCACTCCTCGACATGCAGCTGCTGGTGTGACCTTGGGTCAGTTAAAGTTCTCTCAGAGCTGTCTTTCAAAGTGCAGTTCTTTCAGACTTCTCTCAGACCCACCTACCTCACAGGGTGTCTGTTGTGGGGAGGGGGAGGGAAAGGAGATTGTAAGCTGCTATGAGACTCCTTTGGGTAGTGAAGGGCGGGGTATAAATCCAATCTCTTCTTCTTCTTCCTTGTGCTTTGAATGCCTTATTTATGCACTGCGCTTAGTCTAAGAAAATTGCAATCAGAAAAACCATCAACATTATCAGAGCCCATCAAAATTCTCCAAAATGAACACAAGCTGTACGGAAGAGCTGTTTCAAACTTCCAGACGACCCTGTTTGTTCCAGCCTGAATTAATTTCTAGGAAGCGGGAAAGTAAGGTCCAGTTCCAGACATTATGATGCTGTCTGAAAAACAGCCCAAGCTGTCCTACTTAGTTCAAAGGTAGAAGTAATTTCATTAGTTAGCCATCCGAGGGAATATTTGGCTTTGATTTTGGTTCGTTCCACTGGGAATGCAAACCCCTCTTGAACAGCCATATCAAAGAGACTCCCCTGGTTACCATGGACATTAAAATAAGCACCCAGCTGCCACAGTATATATTGCAGACAGGGCCCAAAAACACACAGGAGGGGGGTGCGCGCTTCTTCCAGTACGAAAAAGGAGACACATGTAAATTATAATCAGTGAAATGGCCGTTAAGAAATCCCCTCTTTGTGTGAGCAGCACATACTAAATGGGCTCATTACAGGCCTCAGTGAACATTAGCGGCATTACCAGGTGCGTTCTTTTCAGGCAGGCAATCTGCTGAACAATTTCTCTGTCTGTGCGATGCGCACTGAGAGGTGTGCGCCTTGCCTCCGTCGACACATTGCCTGACGGTGGGCGCAGCTCGTCGTTCACGGTGCCCCTCTTTTCTCTTCCCCACCCAGAGAACCGCTGAGAGAGCCGTGATGGAAAAGAAGATTTCCTTTCTCCTTGTCACCCCGCTTTGAAGGACTCCCCGCAGAGGCACCACCATCACAAGACGAGGTCAGAGGCATTCCCCCCCCCAGCCCTAATCGTCACACTGTATGCGAAGTGGAAAGGGTATGGTGGGCAGCTACCCCAAAATGGACATTCTCCATTGGCGGCCGCTCAGCACCAAAGCAGTTATTCTTTACCCACCAAATGAAAACACTTCCAGGGCGATTCCGGGCACTGATTGCTGAACAGTCAGGTTAGAACGGATAAGAGGAAGCACTTCTTCACCCAAAGAGTGATTAACACTTGGAATTCACTGCCACAGGAAGTGGTGGCGGCCACAACCATGGACGGCTTCAAGAGGGAATTAGATAAGCATATGGAGCAGAGGTATTAGCCACAAGGTATAGATAGGGGCTCTGGGGCAAGTGATGCTCTGTCTTCTTGGTGCTTGGGGGGGTCAACAGTGGGAGGGCTTCTAATGTCCTGGCCCCACTGGTGGACCTCCTGATGGCACCTGGTATTTTTGGCCACTGTGTTTGACACAGAGTGTTGGACTGGATGGGCCTTTGGCCTGATCCAACATTGGCATCTCTTATGTTCTTGTGGCTTCAAGAGGGAATTAGATGAACATATGGACAGAGGTCCATCGGTGGCTATTTGCCACAAGGTATAGATAGGAAGTCTCGCTCTGGGGCAAGTGATGCTCCGTATTCTTGGTGTTTGGGGGGGGTCAACAGTGGGAGGGCTTCTAATGTCCTGGCCCCACTGGCGGACCTCCTGATGGCACCTGGTATTTTTGGCCACTGTGTGCCACAGAGTGTTGGACACGATGCTCTTATGTTCTTATGGGCAGAATTTCTCCAGCAGCAACCCACCAATGCCCTGACCTGGATAGCCCAGGCTAGCCCAATCTCATCAGATCTCAGAATCTAAACAGTGGGTTAGTCCTGGTTAGTCCTTGGATGGGAGACCACCGAGGGAGTCCAGGGTGGTTATGCAGAGGCAGCCCATGGCCAACCACCTCTGAGTGGCTCTTGCTTTGAAAACCCTTATGGGTTCTCCAGACGTCAGCTGTGATGGCCCTTTCCACTACCACCAAACCCACTTAGACGCGCGTCTCTCTGCGTAGGACTGCACAGTTCTTTCCCCCATGGCTTTATGGACTGGTAGGGCTGCCAAGTGGGGGCGGGGGGACGGAGAAAACCCCACTTTGGAGGCCCGATTTCTGCCGTGGCGGAATCGGGCCCCGGGGGGAACTCTGCCCCCCGAAGCGCAGCGTCACAGGAAGTGACTTGCACGTCGACCACGTTGGGGGTGTGGCCCGGATCGGGCGGGGGGGAAACCATATGGGTTTCCCCCCCGATGATCTGGGCCACGCCCCCAACGTGAGCGACATATCATGTCACTTCCTGTGACGTGCTGGTGGCATGCCTGCGCTTCGTGCGCACGTCCTGGGAGAGCTCCCAGAGCCCGGCAAGGCTCCCCCGCCGGCAAGGGTAAGTACACTTGGCAACCCTATGGACTGGCTCTATATTATCTGCCCTGTTTTTTATGCTCCTGTCTGCTTTTATGTTGATCCTTTCTGCTTACTGCTCTGACATTTATAATTTCCCTGGTGTTTTGTGTGTTATGGCTTTTATTGGGACTTTTCCTGTGGTTTTTCATTGCCAGTGTGTTCTTTATGTGCCGAATTATGCAAGCAGCCTCATGAGTTTCTAGCTAGCAGCCTGTCGTCGAAATCTATCAACGTTACCCCCACCCTACCCCCAAGTTTGCAGTATTGTCAGAATTGTTAGCTATGGGGATACTGGCTAGTTGAACGTCTTTGTGGAAGCTTTCTGAAATGACATTTTAGAACTTGGTTTTCGAGGCTGCATAGGAAAACGTTGGGGGAAACAGGGGAAGTACCAACCCATAATGTTTGGTGAAAAGCTTTTCACAAGCCGTCCTAGAAAGATGCTACATACTGTATGCTTTAGTGTTGCGTAGAGCTTTCCACCATATATGATGTATGTACTGCAATCAGTGAAATCCTGTGAATATTTCCTTGGGGAGGTATTGACTAGACCTTCCCAAAAGAAGGGTTAGTATATGGCAGTGATGGCGAACCTTTTAGAGACCGAGTGCCCAAACTGCGACCCAAAACCCACTTATGTATCGCAAAGTGCCAACACTGCAATTTAACCTGAATACTGAGGTTTTACTTTAGAAAAAACAACTCATACATTAACTTAAGATGATCCAAACAAATTAAGGAAAGCAATCCCAAATGCTTTCATCTATTTACAATTATTTGGCAGAGAATTCGACACTTTAATGATGGTCTGAGCCTGGCTGGGGCGATGGCACGCATGCCCACAGAGAGGGCTCTGAGTTCCACCTCTGGCACCCATGCCATAGGTTCGCCACCACTGGTATATGGTATATGTCAAGAGAACATAGCGCCATGGCCATCACCACTTGGACCAAGTCTTGACCTCTGGGTTTTTCTTTTTCCTATGCACCCTCTGTGGTGCCTACTGGCAGACTGTATGACAAAGGTCAGCCAGCTGTAATTCATATATTATGGAATAATACGCAGGTTGGGGCTGGGTTCTCAGTCCAGAAGAAGAAGAAGAAGAAGAAGAAAGAAGAAGAAAGAAGAAGAAGAAGAGGAGGAGGAGGAGGAGGAGGAGGAGATTGGATTTATTCCCCGCCCTTCACTACCCAAAGGTGTCTCAGAGTGGCTTACAAACTCCTTTCCCTTCCCCTCCCCACAACAGACACCCTGTGAGATGTGCGGGGCTGAGAGAGCTCTTGACAGAAACTGCTCTTTTTCAAGAACAGGCCTTATCAGAACTACAGCTTGCCCAAGGTCATCCAGCAGGTGCAAGTGGAGGAGTGGGGAATCAAACCCAGTTCTCCCAGATTAGAGTCCGCGCACTTAACCACTACACCAAACACATGAGTTTCGGGTTGTCTTCGAT
>NW_015168692.1:412676-417659 GCF_001447785.1 Gekko japonicus
CCACGTCTGTCGGTCCAGCCTCCTCTCACTCACCAGCCTCGCCAGCCACCGCCATGCCTCTCCGCCGCCGTCGCTCGTCACTCAGTTGCTCATGCTGCTGCCGCTACACCACAAGAAACGGGTGCCTCCCTGCTCTAAGGTACCCAATTTGTCTATTTGCCCTTTAACGGGCTTTTGAGCCGCTGGGTGGGCGGGAGCTGGGACATAGGGCCGGCAGCTCACTCCGGCCGCGGTGGGGCTCGAACAGCCAAAGTTGCTTGGCCAGATGTAATGCAGGCATCACTTACCACCTGCGCCACCGCTCCCTCACCGTTTGTGCCGTTTGTTTTCCATTTACTTAAATGAGGAATCTATGAACCGTACCTCCGCACCGAGGGCTCCCTATGGTGTTTGCGATGATGTGCACACTACAAAGGGGGGGGGACAATGGCACAGAGTCAGGATGGCCTGATCAGACCATCCCGACGGCTTGAGAGCGTGCTGGAGCGATCAGACGGGGAAAGTCCATCAATGGCCCGTCACAACCCGTTTACTACCAGATTTTCCCCAGTGTCTTTTAACTCCGCTTCTGCAGCGGAGCAGAACAGTTTGCCAACAGCTGTGGGACACTTCCCAGATGCTGTTGTCTGATCACTCCCATTAAATCTGCCCGGCGTTCACGCCTATGTCGGATCTAGCTGTGTATATGATCGCAGCCTCACAGTGGCTCACAATCTCCTTCCCTTCCTCTCCCCACAACAGACACCCCGGCCCTTTCTGCACTCTCCTTTTAATACATGTTCACTGCGGTGTCCTCCAAGCCATTCTGCACTAAAATCAAATTCACCCTTCTTTTTAATCCACCCCCCCCCTCTTCACTAAAATTGAGTTCAACCTTCATTTTATTCTGGGTATTTTCCCCATTCTGCATTAAATTTTTTGTTGTTGTTCAGTCGCATAGTCGAGTCCGACTCTTTGCGACCCCATTGACCAGATCACGCCAGGCCCTCCTGTCTTCCGCCGTCCTCTGAAGTTGGCTCAATTTCATGTTCGTTGCATTTATGACACTGTCTAACCATCTCATCCTTTGCCGTCCCCGTCTTCTTTGACTTTCAATCTTTCCCAGCATCAGGGTCTTCTCCAATGAGTGCTCCCTTCTCATTTGGTGGCCAAAGTATTTGAGCTTCAGTTTCATTATCTGGCCTTCCAGGGAACAGTCAGGGTTGATTTCTTTTAGGATTGACTGATTTGATCTCCTTGCAGTCTAAGGGACTCTCAAGAGTCTTCTCCTGCAGTTGCCCCAGGTTAGATGCTGTATTGCAGTGAACTTAAATTGCCTCGACTATCCGGAGTGGCAGGCAAATGCGGAAAGGACCCCTGTGAGGTATGTGGGGCTGAGTGAGAAAACTGCTCTTGAGAGAACGGCTCTGAGAGACCTGTGGCTTGCCCAAGTTCACACCAGCAGCTGCATGTGGAGGAGCGGGACTCAAACCCAGTTCTTCCAGATTAGAGTCCGCGCTCCTAACCACTACACCAAACTGGCTCTTTAGAATTTTTCTTTACTTTAGAATCTTCCCCCCCCCCCCGGCATTCTGAGACAGCTCAGTGTTCAATAAAAGCTTTCCCCTTCCCTGTTCCTGCAGAGCTGTAACTGCTCGTTACATTATTTGAAAGAAAAATACAGACCTGCCTAGAATGTCTAGACTGAGGACTCCTTGCATAATCACGAGCATTACGAAGCACAGTTTATGCGGCGGTGGTGGTGGGAATTTCCAAAAGAAGCCAATTTGGCGATTCATGTAGGACCGGAGAAGCGAGAAATAGACAAAAGGCAGAAGGTCACTTCACAAATATGTGCATGGACATCTCTTCAAGTCATAGCAGGTTTTTCGCCCATGGTACAAACCTGTCCTCATTGCTTTGCAATTGTCAGACCCCCAAAGCAGGAGAACAACAAAGAAAATTTGGGGTCCGGGTAAGAAGTCTTACTTCTCCTTTCTACCCCTCCCCCAAGCATTTGGGTGGATTGCCTACATTTATAAGTTTCTTTAAGGTCCCAGTGCATTTTTGTTTTCATTCTTCATCTGGGTTTTTATTTAAAGGGTGCATTTTAAAAAAAATAGTTGCAAAACCATAGTAGAGACTGGCGCATTGGAACTGGCCAATCAGTGCTGAACTCAGCAGGCTGTTTCTGCAAACTGCAAACTCGCAGAAACAATTTTTTTCAGAGCTGAGCACTGAAGAGGATCAGAGACATGTGAAACAGATTTAGAGTCCAGTGGCACCTTTGAGACCAACAAAGGTTTATTCAAGGCATGAGCTTTCGTGTGCAAGGCCTACTTTTTCAAATACGTTTGAAACCTTTGTTAGTCTTAAGGGTGCCACTGGACTCCAAAGTTGTTCTACTGCTTCAGACTAACACGGCTGACCACCTGGATCTAGAGACATATGATGTTACTGAGAGCCATTTTGGTGTAGTGTTTAAGTATGTGGACTCAAATCTGGGAGAGCCGGGTTTGATTCCCCACTCCTCCACTTGCACCTGCTGATGTGACCTTGGGTCAGTCACAAGCTCTGGCACAGCTGTTCCTGAAAGAGTAGTTTCTGTCAGAGTTCTCTCAGCCCCACCCACCTCACAGGCAGTGTTCCCTCTAAGCTGAGTTAGTGTGAGCTAGCTCATAGTTTTTTAACCTCCAGCTCACACATTTCTGTCTTAGCTCAGGAAGGATGGCTCCAGAGCAAACTGATTTATGAAGCAGCCAACTCACTCGCTCACAGCCTTAATGCCAGTAGCTCACAAAGTAGAATTTTTGCTCACAAGACTCCACAGCTTAGAGGGAACATTGCTCACAGGGTGTCTGTTGTGGGGAGGGGAAGGGAAAGGAGTTTGTAAGCCGCTCTGAGACTCCAAGTGAAGGGCGGGGTATAAATCCAATCTCTTCTCCTTCTTCTCATTCTCCTTCTCCTTCTCCTTCTCCTTCTCCTTCTCCTTCTCCTTCTCCTTCTTCTTCTTCTGATAGAGGAAACTACGACTATAGGGCAGGATAGTTGTAAATAAATTGTGTCCAAATATTGTAAGCTATCCTGAGCCTGGGGAATAAGACAATAAATAAAGGTCTGCACAGGATGACCAGAGGCCACAGAATATTGTCCCGCTAGTTCGTCCCTTTCAGTGCCCTTGCTGTCATATTCCCAGTTACAATGATTGTAAAACTCAGAATCTTTTTTGTAATTGAAAGGAAGACTAGTTGTGGATCTCCCTGGAAAAAGAAATAATGCTAGTAAGCCATCGGATTGTCCCTGCATCAACTGAAAATTATCACGGTTCAGTGAAACCAGGTTAGGCATGAGGGGGGGGGAAACCCAAGCGATATCGTGTGGAACAGCTGTTGTTGAAGCCAGACAGGGCATTTCTGTTCAGCTCTAAACATCCATATTTCTAAATGCTTTCCAAACCCATGAATAACATTGTACGGGCTTTGTAGTTTCATATTCACAGGAGTCATGTAGGAATGAGGTTTTTTTTAAAAAAAAACAAACAAACACCAAAACACCAAGCCATTTGTCACCTCCGGTTTTCCCACAGTGTTAAGTCCAGCGCTTAACAAATAGTCGGAGAGTGATTTCAGCAAAACTCAAGTTTATTCCGAAACACGAACACTTCTCCAACACGGTACAACATCTGATAGCCCGAACAGCTTGTCCATAGTCACTGTTCGGTATTTAAACATTTCCCGGCTAATGTAGCCACACCTACTATACAGATAACAACCAATGCGGTTGAGCGTATAAGGTCCAATCAATGTCGTTCCCACTTACAGACATTTCGAACGTGATTGGACGTCTTAGTCTTGGACTTGAATCCTTGTCCAAGACGAAGCTTTACATAGCTTCCTAATGAGATGTTTCACAGTACATCTAATGCATTCATGGCAGCATCTGAATACATTACACACAGGTTGCCCCAGTCAAGAACAGGAAGAGGTGCTTCCTGTTTCAGCAGTTTAGAATGAGCATCGCTGGCTGGACATGGACAACCATGAGCCTTCTTCAGGCATCCATCTGTGCAGTCACCAAACTTCGAGGGGGGGCAGGAACATGCCTTCTGGCCCTGCCCCCAGTGAATAGTGGAACATCTTCCACAGGCCCCTTTGCACATACAAGTGCAGTCATGTATGTACATGAACCCACATGAAGTTGTCTTACACAGAATCAGACTCTTGGTCCATCAGGTCACTGTCATCTACTCAGACTAGCAACAGCTCTCCAGGGTCTTGGGTAAAGGTCTTTCACATCACCTATTGCCTGCTCCCTTTTTAACTGGAGGTGCCATGGATCGAACCTGGGACCTTCCGCATGCCAAGCAGAGGCTCTGCCACTGAGCCACAGTCCCTTCCCTCATTTAGGCTCATGTAGAATCATCAATACGTAGGCTTGTCTGCACGTGGAAGAATGTAAGAAGAGCCTTGCTGGATCAGACCAGATCTAGTCCAGCATCCCGTCTCACACAGTGGTCAACCAGTTCCTCTGGAGGGCCAACAACAGGGCAGAGAGGCCGAGGGCTTCATAAGAACATAAGAGGAGCCCTGCTGGATCAGACCAATGGTCCATCTAGTCCAGCATCCCATCTCACACAGTGGCCACCCAGTTCCTCTGGAGGGCCAACAGATAGGGCATAAAGGCCAAGGCCTCCACAAGGACATCAGAAGAGCCCTGCTGCATCAGACCAATGGTCCATCTAGTCCAGCATCCTGTCTCACATAGTGCCCAACCAGTTCCTCTGGACGGCCAACAACAGGGCATAGAGGCCAAGGCCTTCATAAGAACATAAGAAGAGCCCTGCTGCATCAGACCAATGGTCCATCTAGTCCAGCATCCTGTCTCACATAGTGCCCAACCAGTTCCTCTGGACGGCCAACAACAGGGCATAGAGGCCAAGGCCTTCATAAGAACATAAGAAGAGCCCTGCTGCATCAGACCAATGGTCCATCTAGTCCAGCATCC
>NW_015168692.1:418603-422430 GCF_001447785.1 Gekko japonicus
GATCAACAAGCACCACCCCATTGCCCTCTGTGTGCATTTGATGAACACATGGAACAAACAATGCAATGAACTGGGATTCCCCTCCCCGCCAGTGTGTGGTTCGCAAGTGACTGGCGCGCTACTTCAGAATGACAGTCTTTGCAAATACGGTGGCAGCCTGCATGTCTAACATGACAACCTCATCACATGACTGCAAAAAGAATAAGAAGTCCTTCTGCAGATCTGAGCAGATACGTTCCTAACAGGTCTGGAAAAGATCACAGTGTGAAAGTCAGGTTTGCTTTCTTAGATTCAGCTGAAATCCATTCAATGGATATTCTTTTCAAATACACACGGAGTCTTTCAAGGGGACTCTTCTGAGCACAGGCGGTCACTTTCCTTAGCTGTGATCAGATCAGAAGTTTATTACGATCTAAGAGCTGCGGTGGCTCAAGTGGTTAAGACGCTGAACTGCAGGCTGTGGAAGGTCAGTAGTTCAGCAGTTCGAGACCCGAGTGTGCCGCATGACGGAGTGAGCTCCCGTCTCTAGTTCCAGCTCCTGCCAACCTAGCAGTTCGAAAGCAAGAAATTGCAAGTAGATAAATAGGGACCACTTCGGTGGGAAGGTAACAGCGTTCCGTGCGCCTTGGTGTTTAGTCATGCCGGCCACATGACCACGGAAACGTCTTCGGACAGTGCTGGCTCTTCGGCTTTGAAACGGAGATGAGCACCGCAACCCTAGAGTCAGATTCGACTGGCTTTCGAGCAAGGGAACCTTTACCTTTACTTTAAGATCAGAAAATTATAACCACAGTAATCAAACAGACATTCCGATGGTTACATTATATAAATTACATTAGTTAAAATTGGATACATATTGTAACAATCAACATAGATTGTTATGCTAGTTAAAATTTGTTAAAATGCACCCTATTCTCCTGTCTAATTCGGTAAATCTGAGCAAAAATCTCCTACTTTGCAGGTAATATCTTTATGAAGTAATATACTTATAACAGTCAACAGCTTTATACTTACAACAGACCAATGACACGCACAAGTCTGTCGGTAATAAAACTTACAAATCTATCAAGGTATACTACCATTAAAACACATGTCCAGATTATACAACATCGTTCCAGTATAAATAGTGTTTGGTGATATGGGGATCAGCATTTGTAGTAGTTCCACTAGGACTGCGTCACGAAGGAAGCCTCCTATGATTTAAAACTGTGCTTCCGTTTGGTTACATGGGCGCAAAATCTAGCTGTCACACTGGTGATTGATGGTATTTCACCTGCCAACAATTTCCCCATAATCATCTTGTGAGTTCGCGCCTTAGCCTGCTTCAAAATAGGGAGGATTGTCTTATCCCTAGCATCTTTATATAGGGGCCTTAGCTGTGTGATCAAGGGGTACAAGGACATTAGCCTGTGCTCAGGTTCCTCTCAGGAACACGTGAGCACGTGAAGCTGCCTTGTACTGAATCAGATCCCCGGTTCATCCAGGTCAGTATTGTCTACTCAGACTGGCAGCGGCTCTCTGGGATGTCAGGCTGAGGTCTTTCATATCTCCTACTACCCGATCCTTCTGTTAATTGGAGATGTTGGGGACCGAACCTGGGACCTTCTGCATTGCTTAGCAGATGCTCTAACACTGAGCCCTGCCTCCTCCCGAAACTTTCTGAAAGAGCACATCTTTGCAGGTGGGCTTTGTGGGTTGCTTCTCTCCCACTCATCAATCACAACAGTTTTTTTTTTTGGGGGGGGGGATGTTTTGTAAAAGGCACAGGGGAAAGGAAGGACTGCGGGCCACTTGAACAAGCTGCCTTTACAACCTCTCCGTTTCTGCTGGAAGAAGCAGCGAGACATTTCAGCCCCACGGCTTGTATTTCGGTTGCGTCCCTCTCGGCTCGTAGAGATGTTATGAAGCAAGAGAAATTATGCTTATTTCCTCTAGTGGAAAGCGGGAGGACGTTAGGAATGGGAATGATATGCAGGCCCTGAGGACGTTTCCATCGATGTGTGTATCCCTTGCCGAGCAAAGAGCAGCATGTGCAAGTCTAGAAGGAACATTCAGCAGGGGGAGGGGCATTGTGGGGTGGAGTTGCCAACCTCCAGGTGGGACTCAGAGACTTCCCATTATTACAGCTGATCTCCAGACTACAGAGATCAGTTCCCCTAGAGAAAATATCTTCTTTAGAGGGTATGGCATTATACCCCTCTGAGGTCCCTCCCCAAACCCTGGCCTCCCCAGGATGCAATGCTCCCTCTGTGGAGTCTTGTGAGCAAAAATCCTACTTTGTGAGCTACTGGCATTAAAGCTGTGAGTGAGCAATTTGGCTACTGCATAAATTAGTTTGCTCTGGAGCCCTTCTTCATGAGCCGAGACAAAAATGTGTGAGCCGGAGGCTCAAAAAACTGTGAGCTAGCTCACACTCACTCAGAGGGAACATGAGCAGGTATCTCATTTCCCCCTCCAGCACTGTTTCCTGAAACCCCCATATCCTCTCCCCTGTGCCCTGTTTGGAGCCAAATGGAGAAGCAATTTGGTGTCGTGGTTAGGAGCGCAGGCTCTAATCTGGGAGGGCCGGGTTTGATTCCCCACTCCTCCACATGCAGCTGCCGGTGTGACCTTGGGTGAGCTACAAGTTATTTCAGAGCTGTTCTCTCACGAGCAGTTCTTGAAAGAGCTCTCCCAGCCCTGCCTACCTCACAGGCAATGCTCCCTCTAAGCTGTGGAGTCTTGTGAGCAAACATTCTACTTTGTGAGCTACTGGCATTGAAGTTGCGAGCAAGCGATTTGGCTACTGCATAAATTAGTTTGCTCTGGAGCCCTCCTTCATGAGCCAAGACAAAAATGTGTGAGCCGGAGGCTAAAAAAACCTGTGAGCTAACTCACACTAGAGGGAACACTGCCAGGATGGACCCCCAAATCTTGTGGAATTTCCCAAACTCGAGCTGGCAACCCTTTCTTCTCCTCTGCTGAAATGCACTTATTCGGATGTGAAATCTCGTTCTTTCAAGTGGAACTTAACGAACACGAGTAACTAAGAGCAACAATTAGCTTAAACTGGGAAGAGAGAAAGAGCTGTGATGTCACGGAGCTGAAATCAATGTGCCTGGATGAGCTCTCTCTCCAAGATTAGTCATTGTCCACCTACGAAGGGATAGGGGAAAGAAGGGGAAAGAAGGGGAAAGAATGGTGACTCATCTGTATGATACTTGACCGAACATCATCAGCTTGAGCAGAATTTGCCTCGCTCGTTACCTCTGTTGAAAACCTAACGCCAGCCTGCACTAGGATCTGCTGGAATTACAAAAAAAACCCCAACAAGGACAGATGATGCAGTTAGGATACACCCCTTCG
Source organism: Gekko japonicus (assembly GCF_001447785.1). Lineage (NCBI taxonomy): Eukaryota > Metazoa > Chordata > Lepidosauria > Squamata > Gekkonidae > Gekko > Gekko japonicus. The sequence continues at coordinate 421,949 of NW_015168692.1, forward strand.
TTACTGGTGAACGATAATGGAAGAGGCCATAATCGAACCTGCCTGGATCATTGTGAGGAGACAATAGGAGAAACCCAGGAACTCTGCCTTGAACTCCTGATGCCCCAAAAAGACTCGGTTTCCAGCAGGTTTTGGTTACGTCCCTTTGGTTACTGAACAGATAAAAGGAAGTACTTCTTCACCCAAAGAGTGATTAACACTTGGAATTCACTGCCACAGGAAGTGGCGGCGGCTACAAGCATGGACAGCTTCAAGAGGGAATTAGATAAACATATGGAGCAGAGGTCCATCAGTGGCTATTAGCCACAAGGTATAGATAGGAACTCTCAGGCTGGGGCAAGTGATGCACTGTATTCTTGGTGCTTGGGGGGGGCAACAGTGGGAGGGCTTCTAGTGTCCTGGCCCCACTGGTGGACCTCCTGATGGCACCTGGTGTTTTTGGCCACTCTGTGACACAGTGTTGGACTGGATGGGCCTTTGGC
>NW_015168692.1:422815-431601 GCF_001447785.1 Gekko japonicus
AGAGACTTGTAGAGGAAGAGTCAAACTTTGGGGACTCACCCGTGCACCAGAGGGCCAAGGCAGCAGGAGGCAAGAAGCCTGGGCGAGCTGGGCTCCTCCATGCCTGGCAGAAGATGAGGTGCAGAGGCGAGAGGTGGGCAAGCAGAAGAGGCACTCAGCCAGCCGCACAAGCTGCATGCAAAGAAACTCCTGCGGCCCCAAGCTTCAGGGCTGCCTCGTTAAAGGAGTGCGGAGGCCAGACTCGCAAATGAGAAAAAGCAAGCTCAGGGTTCGTGGGTCGCATTTTGGGCTGTGGAAGAGGAACCGGCTCCATTCCTGGAGTTCTCTCGAGTTCCTGCGCTTTTGGTTTTGCTTTTTGCCAATCCGCCTCCCAAGACTGCTCCAGGTGCTCCGGCCTGAGGGCTGCTGGGGCGTCCCGCAGTTCGGCCCCATTATATCCTATGGGCCATTGAAGTCAATGGCGAAAACATAGGGTGTATTCTGGGGGCTGGAGGGGGGGGGGTTTGAGGGAGGGGCTCCCCTCACAGGGTAGCTGCTGGAGCCTCTCCCCAAGATACCCACCAGGTTTCAAGAACATGGAACCAGGGGGTCCAATTCTATGGGCTCCCAGACCGGTTGCCCCCATCCCCTCCATTCTCTATGGTGGGGGAAAAGTTACTTTTTTCCCACCATAGAGAACAATGGAGGGAATAGGCTGTCAGTGCCTACGGCGGAAGAGCCACACTCAAGGGGCCAAAGAGGCTCTAGAGCCGCAGTTTGCCTACCACCCCATTAGGGGAAAAGATCGATACCTGGAAAGCATGGAGTGGTTACCTGGCTTCACACTCTCAGTTGTTGCATATAAGTAGCAAAGAGCTGAATGCTTGGGATGACCATTCAGATAGGGTCAAAGCATAAACCCTTGAACGTATGTGCCTTTTATGTGGGTACAGGTTGGAATTATTATGGTTTTACAGATATTATTGTTATGGTATTTACAGATGTCTGTCAGAGCAGACCTTCAGGGATAAACAGTTTGGTCATTCCCCCCCCCCCCATTTCTAAACTGCATGAACTTTCCCTCCCTAGGCACGTGTTCATGTACAAAAATACGTGTATCTACTCCATTTATGAGAGCTAGTGGGGTGCAGTGGTTAAGATCGGTGGACTCGAATCTGGAGAATGGGTTTGATTCCCCCACTCCTCCACCACATGAAGCCAGCTGGGTGACCTTGGGCCAGTCACAGTTCTCTCAGAACTCCCTCAGCCCCACCTACCTCACAAGGTAACTGTTGTAGGGAGAGGAAGGAAAGGTGATTTTAAGCTGCTTTGAGATACGTGAAGCCTGCTGGGTGATCTTGGGCCGGTCACAGTTCTCTCAGAACTCTCTCAGCCAATGTTCCCTCTAAGCTGAGGAGTCCTGTGAGCAAAAATTCGACTTTGTGAGCTGCTGGCATTACAGTTGTGAGCGAGCCATTTGGCTACTGCATAAATGAGTTTGCTCTGGAGCCATCCCTTCCTGAGCTAAGACAAGAAAGTGTGAGCCGGAGGCTAAAAAACTGTGAGCCAGCTCACAGTAACTCAGCTTAGAGGGAACACTGCTCTCAGCCCCACCTGTCTCACAAGGTGTCCGTTGTGGGGAGAGGAAGGGAAGGTGATTGTAAGCCACTTTGAGATTCCTTTGGTAGAGAAAAAGTGGGGTATAAAAACCTCTTCTTCATTCCCCTCCTCAGGGTACATACATGGGTTAGGTTGACAAGGTGTGATTTGCCCAAGGTCACTCATTAACCTTTCACAACAATCTGTGTGGGGTGTTGTTGAACCCCAGATCCTTGTCTGACGCCATTGTATCACACTGCCTGTTATTTCACTGTGACTACTTAGCTCCCCAAATACTCCCCCACCCCATTATTTAAAGAAGAAAGAAAATGAAAACAATTTGTAGTGGACCCAATTTTTGCGTGTGGAGGTGGGTTCACAGTCACATTTGGTAGTTAGCTCAGCCTATCTGTGTTTTTATTGAAAAATCTTTCTTCCACATGCAGCCTCACTGTGTCTTAGATTACTTTATAGTCTCATCATTATTGTAGGCTGGAAATTCGATGTCCAATTACAGCAATGAAGAAATATGATTTCACGTGGTTTAAGCAACCTTGTTCAGGCAAGCATTAAGTACCATCTATCAGAAATCACCCCCATATAACCCCCATTAAGATGAACAGGCGCTGCCCAGGAGTGCCCTCAATGTGCCAAAGTATTCATACTTTTGTTTGAGTGGGTTCTTCCGCAGCAAGAAACTTCCAGCAAGTCTTGCCCTTGGCAAATGATTTGCTTCAAGGAAGTTCTATTCATTGTACACGTTTGGCCTTCTCTTCTGTTCACTGAGGATGCTGCAGAGTCTATTAACTGCATCCTCATCTGAGCACGGTTGCTCAATCTAGTACTCACAATTCAGTTTTTATCTGGTGAATAGAGATGATGCAGAAGCCATCTCCAGCTCCCCCCCCCACCTCCATGGGGTGAACATTGTCAACAGAATTCTCAGAAGCGTTTGAACAGAACTGGCCCAGGAAAAAGTAAGAGGAAAAAGAAGAAGAAGAAGAATTCTATACTCCTCTTTCCTCTACCTTAAGGAGTTCCAACCCCAGCCTGGATAGCCCAGGCTCGCCTGATTTTGTCAGATCTTGGAAGCTAAGCAAGGTTGGCTCTGGCTAGTATTTGAATGGGAGACCTCCAAGGAATACCAGGGTCGTGTCATGGAGGCAGGAAATGGCAAACCACCTCTGAATGTCCCTTGCCTTGAGAACCCCAGGGGGTTACCACAAGTCAGCTGTGAGTTGACGGCACTTTCCACCACATACCAATGCTATTCACATACACACTAGCTTTTCTAGTTGTTTATACACAGTGTGAAATTTCTGTTCTTACACACTCATCCAGTTTAATGCTATTCCAGTACAGAAAAAGGCTGCCATATATTAGTAAGAGATTCCTATTTGAGTCTTTTGAATTGTTTGCAAGTTTAAAACTTAACCTATCTTCCATGAGGGCTGTGGTGGCTCAAGTGGTTAAGATGCTGAACTGCAGATTGGAAGGTCGGTAGTTCAGCAGTTCAAGACCTGAGTGCTGCATGACAGAGTGCACTCCTGTCTCTGGCCCCAGCTCCTGCCAACCTAGCAGTTCGAAAGCAAGAAATTGCAAATAAATAAATAGGTATCACTTCGGTGGGAAGGTAACAGTGTTCCGTGCGCCTCAGCGTCTAGTCATGCCGGCCACATGACCACGGAAATATCTTTGGACAGCGCTGGCTCTTTGGCTTGGAAACGGAGATAAGCACCGCATCCCTAGAGTCAGATTCGACTGGCTTTCGAGCAACAGAAACCTTTACCTTTACCTATCTCCCATGACTCTGAAGACACTCTGCCAAACAGGCTTACCAAATATGGAATAATGCACTTCTCTGATTACCAACAAAATGTGGAGACCAGTTGACTTTTTAAAAATAATCTTGGACTATAGTACCATCTATACATCCTGTTGATAACATACTCTCTAATTGCTATATCTATAGGTCAGTTCCTAAACTCCTTATGCAATTTTAAGCCAGGAAATCATTTGAGAGATCTTTTTGCAAATCTTTCTCTCATCTGTTTTTGTAAACGTTTTTTTTTTGTTCCCAAGCCTATTAATAGTCTACATATTTTGACTATAAGCCCATGAAAACTGGTCGGTTTCTCCAAAATCTGCTCAGTTTTATTTAATTGGGAAATATTTCACTTTTATTCAATATTCAGAGCATCTTATCTGGTTTACAATTTACACGCATAGATATGTATTTGTTTTCAGGTTTCAAAGTCCAGGGTTTAAGGCTTCTCTTCTTTTCCCTTCTGTATCTATTTCTGTATTTGTATTGCTGTATCAATATTTCTAGATCAAGGTGGGTAGCCGTGTTGGTCTCTCCGTAGCAACAGAAAAGAGCAGAGTCCAGTGGCACCTTAAGGCCTAACAAAATCTTTGGCAGGGGATGAGCTTTTGTGAGTCGCTGCTCACTTCTTCACGTACAGCTAGAATGTGAGTCCATCTGTCCTCTATATTGGAAAGAGGAGCGATTTTGGATGCCAAATGAAATTAGCAGGCAAATGGTGATAGCAGGTGAATGACAATTTCAGCATGGCCAAATCTGTGGATATTTAAATCCAGATATTGTATCCATGAATAGAGGAAAAGCTGAAGATTGGGGGGGGGGGGTAAAAAGGAGGGTTTGTCGGGGAAAGGGAATGGAATATAAAGGTAGGTTTGCTGGTGAATGGAAAGGAGAGAAGGAAGCAGGCAAGGGAAAGAAACCAGGGAGGGCTTTCAGGGAAGGAAAATAGGAAATAGTGGGGGAGGGGAAATGAGTCTTCCCCCCCAATCAATGCTCCCTCTAAACTGTGGAGTCTTGAGAGCAAAAATCCTACTTTGTGAGCTACTGGGATTAAAGTTGTGAGCAAGCGATTTGGCTACTGCATTAAATTAGTTTGCTCTGGAGCCATCCTTCCTGAGATACGACAAAAATGTGTGAGCCAGAGGCTAAAAAAACTGTGAGCTAGCTCACACTAACTCAGCTTAGAGGGAATACTGGTCCTGTTTGTGTGTGTGTGTGTGTGTGCATGTGTGTGTTTGTCTACATAAACATACAGTACTGGGGATATTGCTTATATGGCAAATAAATTCAACCTCTGGTAGAATCCAAGGCTTACTGTTCTTGAGGGCCATTTATAAATATTCATATCCTTTCCAAAAATCACTTCCAAAAAAGGTAAACTGTAGACATTTGCAGAAATGCAACTCCACCAGAGATACAAACAGGGTGGAATGGAAGTTGCGCTTAAACACAAATGAATATTAATGATCCATTTCCCCCCCTCTCTTGCATTCCTCTCTGGTAGATGCTAATTAATCCCTTTCAGTATTGCCTTTTATCTTTACCCAGGGCCATCTGCCTTCAAAATGAAAGCATGCCGGTGCTCGCAATTCCAGTCTCCCGGTGCTTTAATCCACCCTGATGGAGAACCCCATCAATTCAGTGGGGGGGAAATAAATCAAAAAGACTGGATTACTTCAGCCATGCAGTTTGCTCACATGCCATCTCAGGAGGCATACCTTTCCCGAACCCATCTTGAAAAGTGACACACATAACCAAAAAGTAGCCACCGCCTATGTTGGGGCAACTCAGTTCGGCCAAGCCGTGCGTCAGAGTAGCTGCAGTTTCACCATTTCCACCAGAGGTCCATCAGTGGCTATTAGCCACAAGGTATAGATAGGGGCTCTGGGGCAAGTGATGCTCTGTCTTCTTGGTGCTGGGGGGGGGGTCAACAGTGGGAGGGCTTCTAGTGTCCTGGCCCCACTGGTGGACCTCCTGATGGCACCTGGTATTTCTGGCCACTGTGTGACACAGAGTGTTGGACTGGATGGGCCTTTGGCCTGATCCAACATTGGCGTCTCTTATGTTCTTATGTCCAGTGGAGAGTTCTCCACGACTTCCTTCGATGCCACCAAACGCCCAGCTCAGGAGACGACTCGCCACTACTTATAGGTCAAGCTGAGGCTTGCCAGCCTCCAGTGGGGCCCAGAGATTGTCCGCTTTTACCACAAATCTCCGTGCTTACAGAAAATGGCTGCCTTGGAGGGTGGACTCGATCTCCGGGCTTACAGAACATGGCTGCCTTGGAGGGTGGACTCTACGGCCACTGTGCCATGCTGAGGTCCCTTCCTTCCCCCTCCCCAAACCCTGCCTTCTCCAGGCTCCACCACCACCACCACCCCAAATCCCCAGGCATTGCCCAACCCAGAACTGGCAACCCTCATCAGGCTGTTGCCCAGAGACCGCTCGAGGTAGTTTTGCTGACCAGAGTGACAGGGGCAGTAGCTCCCACACACACACACACCAACCCAGCACTGCCTCTGCCAGCTACCAAGGGACTGGAGAAGATAACACTCCTCATCTGTACACCTCCCCAAAGAAGGCCCCCTTCCAGCCGGCATCCCATCCTGAAGGTTGTAGGCAGTGGGGCTAGGTTGAATACCCCGCCCCGACATTGGTGCTGTGTAATGCCAGGTCCATAAATGACAAGACCCGTGGTCCTTAGGGACTTTCTGCTCGAGCAGAATGTAGACCTGGCGTACACGACCAAGACCTGGGTGCAAGATGGGGAGACAGTAGCTCTCTCCCAGGTGGCTCCTCACGGGTTCTCGGTCCTTCACCAATCACGCACTAGGGGGCGGGGGGGAGGAGTGGCTCTGTTCATTCGGGAGGCTTACTCCTTCAGGGCTCTCCTGCCTCCAGATCATGGGCATTGAGTGTGCTGACCTGGTGTGGGAAGCCGGGGTGAGTTTGGCTATTTGGCAGGTGTATCGTCTGCATGTGGGCATCATGTGACTCACCTCGATGCAGCTGTTACTTATGATAATTCCTGTTCCCGTCCCTACAGCAACAGCATCCTATTTTTACAGTTGATTCATCCAAGCAACCTCCTGGTTTTTCTTTCCGTGTTCCGATCCGTTCCAAACAGCTGCTTCATGGCCAAGTGTCTCTTGCAGATTCATTGTTTTTGCCAGCGCCAGGCTCTTTCACCGAAGGCCTTCCTCACTACTTGTCATTCACAAATCTCATATCGCATCTGAGCAGGATACTGAATCATATCTCTGTTGACGCGTTGACAGGTGGGTCAGGCCCGCGGGCTCTACTTTGCGGCACATTGCCACGCAGGGCTAGGACACGACGGCTGATTAGTTTGACTTTGTTAACATGCGCTATTTTGCAGCACTTTCAAAGGATTAGTCACAAGCGGATTTCAAGCCAGTCGCCCCACAATGACAGCTCATCTCCCATTGCGGTTGTATTATGTAGCATAATGCTTACTGCGAGAAACTAACCTCTTGTGCCGATCTTGGTGGCCTGAGCAATGTCTCCGCCACCACCACTAAATCATCACAACATGTGAAGCTTGGTGATGTCACTCTTACATCCCTGCGACAAACTCGGAAGGGTGATTGTTTATTCGCATGTTTAAATTTAATACAATGACCTTTGAGAAAGATCAAGGTGGGTAGCTAGCAGTGTTTCCTCTACGCTGAGTTACTGTGAGCTAGCTCACAGGGTTTTTTTAGCCCCTGGCTCACAGATTTTTGTCTCAGCTCAGGAAGGAGGGCTCCCAAGCAAACTAATTTATGCAGCAGCCAAATTGCTCACTCACAACTCTAATGCCCATGGCCACAAAGTAGAATTTTGGCTCACAAGACTCCACAGCTTAGAGGGAGCAGTGTTGGTCTGTCTTCAGCAGTAGAAAAGAGTAGGCGTCCAATAGTACCTTAAAGGCTATCAAAATTTGTGGCAGGTTGTAAGCTTTTGTGAGTCACTGCCAGTGTTCCCTCTAAGCTGAGCGAGTGTGAGCTAGCTCACAGTTTTTTAGCCTCCAGCTCACACATTTTTGTCTTAGCTCAGGAAGGAGGGCTCCAGAGCAAACTAATGTATGCAGTAGCCAAATCACTCGCTCACAATTTTAATGCCAGGAGCTCACAAAGTAGAATTTTTGCTCACAAGACTCCACGGCTTAGAGGGAACATTGGTCACTGCTCACTCCTTCAGATACCTTTTAACAGAGGTTAAATTAAATATTAAAGTGAGCTCTCTCAGTCCCACCGACCCTCACAAGGTGTCTGTTGTGGGGAGGGGAAGGGAAAAGAGACTGTAAATGGCTCTGAGACTCTGAGTCAAGGGTGGGGTATAAATCCAATCTCCTCCTCCTCCTTTATGTAGGGCTGCCAGCTCTGGGTTAGGAAATACCTGGAGATTTCGGGGGGTGGAGCCCGGGGAAGGCGGAGTTTGGGAAGGGGAGGGACCTTGGCAGGGTACAATGTCAAACAGTTCACCTGCCAAGGCAGCCATTTCCTCCAGGGGAACTGGTCTCTGTGGTCTGGAGATCAGTCGTAACCCCAGGAGATCTCTGGGTAACCTTCCTTGGAGGTTGGCAACCCCAGGTGACAGGGAGACAGAGGCGAGCTCTCAAGGTTGGTGGCGGCTCTCTGCAGCCCTGGGAATACGGGCTGATCGTTTATTTACTTACTTCTCTGTGAATTGTTATCTGAGACCTGCTCCCAGAATTCTGTCTCCCTATTGAGATGCTGTCCACTGTCTGGAGGTCCCACCAGTTCCCGTGGGGCTACGTTCTTTTCTTCACTGCTCTTAAACTTTGCTTTAATGATTCTGCTCTTACAGCCAATTCGGCTCTGAACAGGGTCAGGCTAAAACTAAAAAAAAAAAAAAGGAAATTAATTGAATACATGCGTCTATATAATGTAAGAATTTAATGATTTTTTAAAATCATAATCGACTGAGAAAAGAACTTGGCAACTGCCCACGTAATGTTAAAATCCACCCCTGCTAAAAGAAGCCTCGAATTATCCAGTTCACACCTAAAGTCGTGGTTTGCTCTTAAAATTTGCTCCTAAACAATGCCAGAAAACTTTGATTTTAGGTCATTCACTGTTGGTTCCTTTGGGAATATTATAGATTTGCCGGCTCCGGGTTGGGAAATACCTGGAGAGTTTGGGAGGTGGAGTCTGAGGTGGGCGGGGTTTGGGGAAGGGAGGGATTTCAGTGGTGTATAATGCCATAGAATCCACTTCCCAAACCAGCCATTTTCTCCAGGGGAACTGAGATCAGTTGTAATCAGGGGTCTTTTCCTAGAAAAAGAGCTGCAGGAGCTCATTAACATACGGTATGCTGATGAACCACTAGGCTATTAGCATAATAGCTCATTAGCATA
>NW_015168692.1:431913-433668 GCF_001447785.1 Gekko japonicus
GAGAATCAAGTGGCGTGTTGCTGGGGCCAGGCATTGCCCTATTGGCTTCAAGTGCAAACTGTCCTGGGGTTTGGCATTCATCCTCCCCGGCACTTAGGTTTGGTGAGGACTCTCGTGCTTCTGATGATGTTAAAGGCACGGAGTCCTCAGTTTCAGAGCTCCCGGGCGCCAGGTCGGGTACAAGCATGACACCCGGGGAGGTGGCGGGGGGGCTCTTCTGGCCTCCCATGGGCTGCAGGGCTTCGGCGCTGGCCCTGGGAGGCAGCGGGGGGCCTCTTTTGCCCTCCCATGGGCCGCAGCACTCCGGCGCTGGCCCGGGGAGGTGGCGGGGGGCCTATTCTGCCCTCCCATGGGCCGCAGCACAGCAGGGGGGCGCAGTGCAGGGAACTGGGGGCGGGGCTTGCTGTCACCGCCTCCGGCGCCTGGGCTCCCTCTAAGCTGTGCTCCCTCTAAGCTGTGGAGTCTTGTGAGCAAAAAATCTACTTTGTGAGCTACTGGCATTGAAGTTGCAAGTGAGCAGTTTGGCTGCTGCATAAATTAGTTTGCTCTGGAGCCATCCTTCCTGAGCTGAGACAAAACTGTGTGAGCTGGAGGCTAAAAAACATTGAGCTAGCTCACACTGAGTCAGTTTAGAGGGAACACTGGTTGTAATCCCAGGAAATCTCCAGCTACTCCCTGGATGTTGGCAACCCTATTGTATTTTCCCCTTCTCTTCCCTTTCTCCCATTTAATTTTCTTAAATGAATGTTCTTGTTATTTCTTGTGTTGCTTTAATTCAATGATCCCAGGGCACTGCCAGGAATTAGCTAATTATAATTTTAGTATTTATTACTATTGTCAACAACGTTGTTGTATAGAAAAGTTCAGGGGTTCATATTGCCCTGCCAAGTTAATTAAATGGGAAAACAGGAATGCACCTTGTGCAATTCTGGGTCATTCAGTAGGGCCTGTGCAGAAGAAACTTGCACACAAGGGAAGGATTGGAAGAAAATAACTTCACTCACGTCCTTTCCGCACTAGACCTTAAATCCTGCTTCAACCCTGTCCCCGAACTTACATTCTACACTACACTTGAGTTCACCCCTGTAATTATCTCGGGGTATGTTTTTGTTTCCACATTACATTGAGGTCACCCCGGTTTCACCCCACACTTGTCCTGGGATAAACAGATGCTGTTATAACCAGGGATAAATGCAAGGCATTGCGTCACAGGTTGAACTCTGATAAAACCAGGGATGAGATCCAAGTGCGGAAAGGCCCTAAAAGTGAACAAGTCTGGGAACCTTGTGTGCGCTGCTGAGTTCAATGGAAGAAAGCTTGGGGAGGACCTGTGGCTCCGTGGAAGAGCCTCTGCTTGGCGTGCAGAAGGTCCCAGGTTCAATCCCCGGCATCTCCAATTGAAAAGGACCAGACAGTAGGTGATGTGAAAGACCTCAGCCTGAGACCTCGGAGAGTGCCTGCCAGTCTGAGTAGGCAGTACTGACTTTAGTGGACCCAAGGGTCTGATGTAGTCTAAGGCAGTCTCATGTGTGTGTTCGTTTGTGAATATATTGAATTAATTGTTTGGCTCCATGGAAGAGCCTCTACTGAGCATGCAGGAGGTCCCAGGTTCAATCCCCGGCATCGGCAGTTAGGTGATGGGAAAGACCTCTGCCTGAGACCCTGGGGAGCCACTGCCAGTCTGAGTAGACAATACTGACCTGGATGAACCGGGGATCTGATTCAGTACAAGCAGGGCTATTTTTGGGCAGGAAC
>NW_015168692.1:433758-449389 GCF_001447785.1 Gekko japonicus
GAAGGCACGGGGTGTGGCCTAATATGCTAATGAGTTTCTGTTGTTGGGTGTGGCCTGTTATGCTAATGAGTTCCTGCTGGGCTTCTTCTACAAAAAAGCCCTGAGTACAAGACAGCTGCATGGGTGTTCGCGTGTGATGCTGCTGGGGGTTCTCCTCCCAGAGAAGAGTAGCCGAGGAGTTCTAGGCACAAATTGTCTGCTGGGTCTGCTGGGGGCCTCAGCCAGATCAGAGGAGCTTGGTAATCCCATTGCCAAAGCGATGGGGACCCCATTGCCAGGTGATGGTGCTCCCAGGCCACTTGGACCTGTTTGTTGTGCACCAGCAGAAGGGGGAGAAGAAGATTCCAAGTGCCCGAAAGCACTAGCAGCCAAGGGCTCAAGATAGGGCAGCCAGCTCTAGGTTGGAAAATTCACGGAGATTTGGGATGGAGTCTGGGGAGAGGATGGAACTCAGCAGGTACGTGATGCTCAGTTCAGGTTATTGTAAATAGCCATTGGTCGTTACGAGTTCACAGAACCCTCAACGGAGAAGAATACAGATTTGTATACAAACTATAAATCAGCAGCTACGCGAGGGTGTAGAAGCTGCCCACAAAGCTGCCATTTTCTGCCGGGGGGACCGATCTCTGTAACCTGGTGGTCCATTATAATTCTGGGAGGATTCCAGGCCCCACCTGGAGGTTGGCAACAGTAGCTCAAGAGGTTTCCACTCCCTGGTTCCTGAACTCTTGGGAACTGGAAAAACAAAAGAGATGGGGAGAGTAAACTCATGGTTGCCAACCCCCAGGTGGTGGCTGGAGATCTCCCCGAATTAGAATTGGTCTCCAAGCTACAGAGATCAGTCCCCCCGTAGAAAACGGCAACTTTGGAAGGTGCACTGAGTGCATCACAACCCGGCTGAACTCCCTCTCCTCCCCTCTGCAGGCTTCACCCCCAGATCTCCAGGAATTCCCCAGTCCAGAGCTGGCAACCTTAATTGTAAACTCCTTCCTCTTTGGAATGGAGGCCTAGATAGGACAGGAAGTCCCAGTAGCCTCAGGCATGAGAAAGCGTTACAGGACACTCTGCTTTGGGGTCCATGAGGGCAGTGGGAGGGGCTTCTAGTGTCCTGGCCCCACTGGTGGACCTCCTGATGGCACCTGGTATTTCTGGCCACTGTGTGACACAGAGTGTTGGGCTGGATGGGCCTTTGGTCTGATCCAACATTGGCGTCTCTTATGTTCTTAAAGACAAGAGTGAGCCCCCTCCTAAAAAGTAAATAATAAGGGGGAATCTAAGCTAGGGATGCCAGCCTCCAGGTGGGACCTGGGGATCCCGTGGAACTACAGCTCATCTCCAGACTACAGAGATCAGTTCCCCCCTGGAGAAAAGGAATGCTTTGGAGGGTGGACTCTATGGCAGTGGATCCCACTGAGGTCCCTGTCCTCCCCAAGGGTCCATCCCCAAATCTCCAGGAGTTTCTCAACCTGGATCAGGCAACCCTTCCTCCTCATAGGGTTGCCACCCCCTGATGGGGGCAGGGGTTCCCCCCAATTGTGGGGCCCCCAATGCGCTGCCAGCCAGCCGGCCGGTGGGGGAGCCCCACCCCCCGAACAGCCCTGCCATCCCTGATGTGCCTGGTGCGATGATGTTATCATCACACTGGCACATTGCGTGGGGGATGCTCTAGCATTTGGCTAAAAATTCTATGGTGACCATAGAGGGGTTTTTTTAGCCAACTGCTAGAGTGTCTCCTGTAGAATGTGCCCAGCGTGGTGACATCACTGAAGACCCAGGGAGAAAGCCAGGAGCCCCCCCCCGCCAGCAGACAGGTAAGACCTGGCAACTCTACCCCCCTCCCATCCCCTGCTGGTGGCCAGACAGGTAAGACCTGGGAACCCTACTTTATCTGACAAAGGGAGCTTTGACTCTCAGATTTCACAACCTGAAACTCTTGTTGGTCTCTGAAGTGCTCCTTGACTGGAATCCAGCTGTGGACCAACACGACTTCACCTCTGCAACGGGTCTCCTTATAGTGTTCTTAACAGCGTTTTCTTCTAATGAGCAATGCTGTAGACAACAAGGAACAAAGGCCCTCAAGTAAAAGGCACTCCTCAGATGTAATGAACCAGAGCAGATTATGTCGACAGCTATTCAGCTATTCGTATTTGCAGCCTGGTGAGGCTAAAGCGGGGTGGGATGTGATAATGCAATTAAATCAACTTTGTACAAAGCCGCGAGACCGCTCCCAGCTATAAAGTGACCTTCGGCAGTTCTTCCCAGTCGCTGGTGAAAACTCTGCCCGAGAGGGCTGGAGGAAGGGAGGGACCTGCCAATTAATGGGCACTTAGTCACTCCGCTTCTGAGTCTGCAACCAGCCAAAGGCCCAGGCATAGGGTTGCTAATTCTGGATATTCAGGGGTGGAGTGTGGCGAAGGCAGGGTTTGGGGAGGGGAGGGACCTCAGTGCCGTACACGGGTCTTCTCTGTTGTGGCCCCCCCTTCTCGTGGAATGGCCTGCCTGAGGATGTCAGAAAGGCTCTCCCGTCTCTTGGCTTTCCACCAACTGTGCAAAACTGAATTATTCAAGAGAAGAAGAAAAGAGATTGGCTTTATACCCCGCCCTTCACTGGGAGTCTCAGAGCGGTTTAACTCCTTTCCCTTCCCCTCCCCGCAACAGACACCCGGTGAGGTAGGTGGGGCTGAGAGAGCTCTGAGAGAACTGCCCTTTCAAGGACAGCTCTTGTCAGAACTACGGCTTGCTCAAGGTCATCCAGCAGCTGCAAGTGGAGGAGCGGGGAATCAAACCCGGTTCTCCCAGATTAGAGTCCACACACTTAACCACTATACCAAACTGGCTTTTCTAAGCAGGCAATAGAGTTGCACTGTATTAAAAGATTCACAAAGTTACTTGGAAAAAATTGTTAGGGACTGTGGTCTGTTCTGCTGTGTATAGCTTGCTGAAACCAGGATCCTACTATGGAATTTTGCATCATTTAATGTGTCACCTTAATACTCATGCTTTGCTTTAGTTGTTTTTCGATGTCTTGTGGGTTCTACAACCCTAATCCTATTGTATTGTTTCTACTGAATGTCCCATTTGTCGAATGCATTGACTTATTCTGTGTAATCTGCTTTGAGTCCAAGTGAGAAAGGTGGACTATAAAAAAATGTGAATTAAAAATTTAAACAGTGTAATTCCATGTGGTTCACCCTCCAGTGCAGCCCTTTCCCCCCCAGGAGAACTTATCTCTGTCATCTGGAGATCAGTTCCAATTCCAGAAGAACTCCAGACCCCACCTGAAGATTGGCACCCCTGTCTGGCAAAAGCTATGCAACTATGGCTAGACTACCTCTACCAGCATGGGGTGGGACGTTGGAAGACTTACAGGCTTGCAGACAATTGTGATGTTATTCTAGAGGGCACTACAGTCATCAATGTACAGCATAAACAAAATTTAGACGTTCTTGTCCCAAGGAACATTCCGTCTAAAGTCTGACTGGGCTGGGAGCCAAGAAAGAAGGAAAAAATGGGAGAGGAAAATGTGAATTAAAAATTTAAACAGTGTAATTCCATGTGGTTCACCCTCCAGTGCAGCCCTTTCCCCCCAGGAGAACTTATCTCTGTCATCTGGAGATCAGTTCCAATTCCAGAAGAACTCCAGACCCCACCTGAAGATTGGCACCCCTGTCTGGCAAAAGCTATGCAACTATGGCTAGAATACCTCTACCAGCATGGGGTGGGAGGCTGGAAGACTTACAGGCTTGCGGACAATTGTGATGTTATTCTAGAAGGCAGTCATCAATGTACAGCATAAACAAAATTTAGACGTTCTTGTCCCAAGGAACATTCCGTCTAAAGTCTGACTGGGCTGGGAGCCAAGAAAGAAGGAAAAAATGGGAGAGGTAGGTGTACGAAGGGACAAACGGGAGCAAACGTAGTCATACCTATTTAGATGTCATTGCAGTTGATGATGAAGATGGGGGTGGCGTACAAGCAAAGTTACTGCAAGTGTCTACTGCATAAGAATTAATTAAGTTGATCCATGATAACTAGAACCATAGAATCTTAGAGTTGGAAGGGACTTCCAGGATCATGTAGTCCAACCCCCTTGCACAATGAAGAGAATACAATTCCTCCCCCTCCACACTCCCAGTTCCACGGTGTTCCAAGCCCGGAATATATTAAACAGACTTAATGTGCATTTTCTGCATCTTTGTGGCCTGGTGTTGCTTTGTATTTATCTGCCTCTGGACTCTTCTTCTTACTTGTACTTTCTGGTTAGAGCAGGGGTCCCCAACGTGGTGCCCCTGGGCACCATGATAGCGTACAAGCAAAGTTACTGCAAGTGACTACTGCATAAGAATTAATTAAGTTGACCCATGATAACCAGATAATGAAACTGAAGCTCAAATACTTTGACCACCAAATGAGAAGGGAGCACTCACTGGAGAAGACCCTGATGCTGGGAAAGATTGAAGGTCAAAGAAGACGGGGACGGCAAAGGATGAGATGGTTAGACAGTGTCATAGATGCAACGAACATGAAGTTGAGCCAACTTCAGAGGACGGCGGAAGACCGGAAGGCCTGGCGGGAGCTGGTCCATGGGGTCGCAAAGAGTCGGACTCGACTGTGCGACTGAACAACAACATGATAACTAGAACCATAGAATCTTAGAGTTGGAAGGGACTTCCAGGGTCATGTAGTCCAACCCCCTTGCACAATGCAGGAAATACAACTCCTCCCCCTCCACACTCCCAGTTCCACGCTGTTCCAAGCACAGAAGATAATATATTAAACAGGCTTAATGTGCATTTTCTGCATCTTTGTGGCCTGGTGTTGCTTTGTATTTATCTGCCTCTGGACTCTTCTTCTTACTTGTACTTTCTGGTTAGAGCAGGGGTCCCCAACGTGGTGCCCCTGGGCACCATGAAACCCACCAACACTTTTCCTGGCACCCAGCAAGAGCGGTGGCGCAGGGGATAGTTCCCCTGCTTAACTATAACATCTGAACTGCCAAGCTTTGTCAGTTCTAGCCCCGTGCTGGTGTGAGCAACCAAGCCTTGTCCTAGCTCATCGTCTACCCAGCGATTCAAAAGCTTCGGCAAGTAGATAAATTGGGGACCACCCGTAAGGGGGTGGGCACACCACTCCCTTTGGGAAGGTGTTAGCTGCCGAGTGTGACTTCTGTGGCACGGCAAGATCAAAAGATGAAAGAGCTGTTTCAGCATCCCTGCAGTGGAGCGAGTTGGCCAGGCGGTGGCAGTGTGGCAGCGCGACATCAAGAAGCCCTGACATCATCAGCCAGCCGACAAGAATACATGCCGTCGGAACACGACTGATCCAACCCGCAGATGAATCCTCCGGCCAGCTACAATATGTGTGTAATTAAAAAGACTGTACGTTGTCTTCCCTATCCCCCATGAATGTTTTAGTCCAAATGTCATGAGTAACTGTAAATCGCTCTGAGCCCACAGGTGTGTGGGTATTTAGAAAGTGGGCAGGGCCAGATAAAGCCTTCGCTCAGCAGGGCTTCTTATTGGCCACTGGAGATCCAATTGGCTGTGAAGATTTTAAAGCACGGCCTTGGCAGCGGCAGCAGTTGCCACCACAGCCCAAAGCTCAACACTTTGTGGCTGAAGGTCAGCTGTGTGTATGCAAGAGAATATTTTAGAGCCATATGGTCATTCCAGAAGGTGTCCTGGTTGAGCAGAGCTTTTGCCTGAAATCTTTAAGAATTACTATTAGAGTTATGAATAGCCTTTCTGGTTGGCTCCACCTCCTACGGTACTATTTTATGGTTGCGCCCACCACACTGTGTCAGAATTTCGGCGATGCCCACAAGCTCAAAAGGGCTGGAGAACCACTCTGCGATCCAGATGAGTTTGGTTGCTTGATAGTACAGCTTGATATTGGGAACTGCCAGTCCTCCTCTTTTTTTAATCGTCCTGCAACATTTTGAATTTCACTCTTGTGTTTTTTTAACCATTCCAAATAAATGCTTTTATTTGTTTCTCCCAGTCCATCACACTTTTCTCTTGTATGCAAATTAGTAACGTCTGGAATAGAAAATTCAATTTTGGCAATACGTTCATTTTTATTGTGGAGATTCTTCCCAACCATGATAATTTTAGTTTAGACCATCTTGCCAAGTCTCCTTGTCTCTTTGTCCATGTAGTTTTGTAATTATCTTTAAACAGTGTGTCATTTTGTCCAGACAGATATATTCCCAAATATTTAACTGCTTCTAATATTATTTCATATCCTGTAATTTTCATAATGGTATCCTCTTCCTGTCACATTAGACAGGATTTTGTAATTATTTTTGTAGGTATTCCCAAATATTTAACTGTTTTTAATATTATTTCATATCCTGTAATTTTCTTAATGATATTTTCTTCCTGTCACGTTAGACAGGATTTTGTAATTATTTTTGTAGAGAGTTTGTAATTATTTTTTTGGGTTTTCCCCTATTAATTCTGTATCCTGAGAAAGACTCAACTTTTCAATATGTTCTATTTCATGTGGCAATGAAATATGGAGGTCCTTAACTGATAGAACAACATAATCTGCGTAGCTTCTAAGTTTAAATTCTTCTCCATAAACTCTCAATCCTTCAGTATTGGATCTCGTCGTACCTTGGAGACCAGCACCTCCACTGCAAGAATAAATAGAAGTGGAGATAATGGGCATCCTTGACATGTTCTATTTCAAATCTATTTATTATAATGCCGTTTTGAGTAAATGCCTTGTATCCAGTTTGTGAATCTGAAACCACAATTCAAATGTTGTAGCATTTTTTGAAGAAAGAGCCATGACAAATTGTCAAAAGCTTTCTCAGTATCCAGAAACATAAACACCACTTTGGTCCCCCTATTTTTGACCAGTTCTGTTGCATTAATTTCATAACGTGTGTCTCCAGCATAGCCATTTTGGGTGACCGCAGGGATTCCCATGTTCCTTCTCCAGCGGTATTTATTTATTTATCAAAGAATTACACACAGGAATAGGGTTGCCAGGTCTTACCTTCGTTCTGGCGGGGGAGTCCCAGCCCCTCTCCAGGACATCCTCGGCTCGTGCGCTTTGTGTACACGCTGCAGTGACATCACCCAGAAATGATGTCATCGCGTCGGGCACATTGGGGGCGGGGCCAATATCATTCAAGGGGAAAACATAGTTTTCCCTCAAATGATAGAGTGCCCTCCCAATGTGCCCAGCACTTTGGGGGTGGGGTTCCCCCTGGCGGCTGGATCTGGGTCAGCGGGTAAGGGGCCTGTCGAGCAGGCAACACCCCCCCGGGGGACCTGGCAACCCTACACAGGACGCGTATAATAATATAAAATACATAACCATCTCCAGCAGTGGGAAAGCTGGATCCAACCCTAGGACCAGGGAGGCCCACATTCAAACCTCAGTCATGGAACTCAGTTGGTAGTTAGCCTTGTACCGGTCACATGAACACATGAAGCTGCCTGATACTGAATCAGGCCATTGGTCCATGTATAGGGATTTGCCCACCCAGGGCAGTCCAGGAATGGGAGGGAATCCTGTAAGCCACGAGACAGTCTGTATCATCTCTGGTCTTCACAACAATTTGCCACCAGAACCTTTTTACTAGTCCCTGCCTTTCCTATGGGAGAGATTCCAACCCTTAGTTAGCATCTGGGATTTAACACAATAGCAACTCTATCCAGAGTTGCACACTCTTACCAAGGTAGCATATGTGGTCAGGGTTAGGCATCAGGCTTAGACTTGGAATTCAGTTACAACATCAAAACCAATTTAGCAATAAGGATCTTTATTCAGTACAGAGCTTAGCATAGACTGCCAGAGATTACAAAAATAACAAAGGTTAGGGCTGTTTGCCTTAACTAAACATTAATTATTCATAGTTACCACGTCAGGAGTATTCATCAGTCCAAGATAGTCCCAGTACCAAGGGATTTTGAAGGGAAATCCCATTTTTCAACAGCCATGTGCTCCAAGTCACAAAGCAACTCTTTGTCTTCCAAGAGACAGCATTTCCAGGCGTCATAAAACAGACAACGACAAGAGGAGGAAGGGAGAGCTAAGAAACTCACTCCCAGAGGGATCAATCAATTATAGCCCAATTCCAGTCACAAATTAGCTGTGGCCATCAGTCAATTGCGAGTGGGCATGGGTGTGCCCAATTGTTGGTTGCCATAGCTGCAACACAGGAATGGCTAGAAGTTTGGAGCCCCTCCTGCAGTCAGGTGACCCAAACTCCACAGCTTCTTCATTGCCTACGTGACAACACTCATGCGAGGCCTAGTGTGGAGCCTTACAGTCTAGCTTCTAGCATGGAAGTGTGAAGAAGGTGGTTTATAAAGTTGTTCAGGCCATCTGGCCCACCATTTGGCTTGCAACAGGAAATAAGGCACAGCATGTTATCAGAAAGACATCACAGGAGAAGGCAGGAGACTTTTAGAAATCAATATTTCTATAGTCCATCAAGCTCCATATTGACTACTCAGGCTGGCAGCAGCTCTCCAGGATCTCAGGTGGAGGTCTTTTACCATCACCTGCTGCCTGCTCCTTTTAAGTGGAGATGCTGGGGATTGAACCCATGAGCTTCTGCTTGCTAAGAAAAGGCTCTTCCACTGAGCTGGAGCCCCCCTTCTCATCACTCTCCCTCAGCCTAACCTGTCTCACGGTGTTGTTCTGAGGACAAAATGGAGGAGGCAAGAACCATGGGCTCAGGCTCCTTGAAGGAAGGGTGGGATAAAAGGGTGATGAGCACATTTGTTGACATGTCGGCTTCTTGACTTACTTAATTAAAACATTTATATCCCTCCTGATCTCCTGAGACTCATGAGCCTGTTAGTACTGTCGGTTTCGTTCGTCTACACCGGAGGGCGTGTTCTCCTTGCTACATAAAGAAGACCCCTGCATTTTCTAGAGAAACTGCCACCCAAGTGGCAGACCGAGTATTAACCTGACTGATGGATCCAAGCCTAGATCTTAAGCGAGCTTTGGCCACAACCCGGGAACAGTCTAGACAATCAGGATAACATGACTGACGGTCAAATGAGCTCTCGGGTCAGAGCAGTGTGTGGAAAGCCATTCAGTTTTAAAGCACACACAAAAAAAGTATAGAATGAGACTTCAATAGAACATTATATGCATTTTACACTGGCTGTCAGCTGACTGTCCCGTGACAGCCCATTATGTAAGAGGTTATAAAAGCTATTTTCCCCCAACTTCCTGATGCGTCTGAACTTGCAACGGATCAGAAATCAGGGATGGAGCAGGAGCTCCTACAAGGTAACAGGATAGTGTGTTACTTTCTAGCATAGCCATTTCTTCAGCTATTGTGTAGGGCTGAGAGCATACATATTTGCCAAATTGTTTAACAATAGTTTAGTATTTCATAGTGAGGCATAAGCAAAGCGACAGGTTGATAGAGTGTTCCACTTGGACCCTGGTTACTTCATTATACCAGTGGTGTTCATCAGCTATGAAGGATCCAAAATCTGCATTTGATTATCTTCAAACATGTATTTCTTATTAATTACGTTTACAGTGACCCCCCCAAATGCCATTAAATTTTGTTTCCTAGAAGGAACACACTGAGGGTGTGCTCTTCTTGCCATATAAAGATGACGCCTGAATTTTCTAGAGAAAATTCTAGAGAAAATGAGGAACGTGAGAAAAACTCCCAAAAGCAGATTACGAAAGGTAGGTTGTGGCAAAGAATCGCAACTATTCCTTTCCTCTTGCTCAGAAAGATAACACTTCTCAACCTATTCCTCATCGTTAAGGTACTTTAGCCATAACTACCTAACTATAGTTCTTGTTAATTTGAATCCATAATTTGAATCCTTTTTTGAACATCCTTGTACCTTGAGTCCTTGTTTGAACATCCTTGTACCTAGAGCTTCCTTTTAGCCAGGTATGAGTTAGTAATTACTTCAATACTGTTAAGTCGCTCACTAAACAAAGTAGTCGGAGGGTGATTCAGCAAAGGTTCACCTTTATTCAACAACTAGAGCACAACTCCAACACGGATCAACATTGTAGCTGTTCTGCTTTTAAACTCTCCTGGCTAATGTCGCCACGCCTACTATACAAATACCAACCAATTAGGTTGTCTACATAAGGACCAATCACGGGTTTTTTTTTTTTAAAGTTTCATTTTAAAAAAATAAATAAATTCCATGTTTAATGTGCAACGAGGGGAGGTTTGTTGTTACCCTTCCCTTATGGGTTCCACATCCCAGAACCAAAAGGTAGCTTTGAAACAAACACACAAACAAACAAAACCTGAATGCTGGGGAGTGAATTCTAAGAGCAATCCTGGCTTCCACAATTAATTCTTCAGTAATCATAGTAGAATGCTTCATTTCCATACTGGGCTAAGCCTCTGGAGAGCTGATCAGCGTGGCTTAATCATATTATAAGGCAGAACAAAGTTTCTGTCCAGGGGCACCTTTAAGACCAAGAAAGTTTTATTCGAGGTATAAGCTTCTGTGTGCACGCACATTTCTTCAGATCATATTATAAGGCCGTGTGTGGATTTGACCTGAGCAAGGCCGTTAATGATAGGATGTTTCGGAGGTCACTAACTGATGCGTCAGAAGCAACTCGATGGTGCTTAAAAACACACACGTGCATTTATAGTTCAGGGTTCAGTGCTGGCCTCTGTGACAAGCTTCTTCACTTCATGTGGGGTTAGGTTGTTTCTGCCATCAGCCCATGTGCTTTTGTGTAGTAGCCACCGATGTGTGAGGAAGGTCTGGGGTATTTGACCTCCAATAGCCTCCCTTGTGTGGACCAAGCATTGTTGGCAATTCCATCATGTAGGCAAGTAAGGTCAGCAACTGCCCAAACAGGGGCCAAATCTGACCTTACGTCTGCCACAAAGTTCCCCAACCCATTTTCCAGACAGACACGAAGCTGGGGAACTCACATTCCTAAGTGCTCCAGGGCCCAATTCAGCTCAGGAGCATGGCATAGAGGAAGAGGGGCTTTATCCTTCCAGCCCGTGCTGTTTTCCTGAGCCCAAAGGGCCACAAGATAAAAAAGGCCGAAGCTCCTCCTCCGTCTGTAAAACAGGTTGGGGAATCCTGACTCACCGTGGAGCAGACATGATGTCTAGTTTGGCCTTTGGTTATGGCCCGTGTGTCGTGGAACGGCTGGCCAGAAATGCTCAGAAAGGCTTCTACTTATTTGGCTTTCTGGAAATCTTGTACGGTGGAAATGTTTCCCAGTGCTGCTTCTTGAAGGTTTGTGGCGCCTGTAGTTAATTTAGTGCTCGGCATAGAAAGAGCTGATCCGTTGGCCATTACGTTTCATTGTGCTGAAATGAATTCAGTGGAAGCTTATTAGAATTGTTATAGTTTTTAATGGGTGCACTCTGTCTTGAATCCCTGAACTGGGAGAAAAAAATGGAATAGAAAGACTATACTATTTTTTAAAAAAAACAACGTTCAAAGAATAATAATTATGGGTAATAAAAATGTCCTTTTCTTTATCTGACATATTTGTGAAATGTTCTTTGCCTGTTTCGGGCAGGGAATGACTGCACATGCGTGCAGTATAGATATCTTCTTGTGGTTCTTGGCATTTGATAAGCTTTGCAACTTGTTTTTTAAAAGAGGCTAGCCACCCTCAAATCTTCCAGTGCCTCTCTTAGGGTTGCCAGATCCAGGGGAGCTGTAATTCGGGGGAATCCCCAGTCCCCACCTGGAGGCTGGCATCCCTAGGAGGCCCTAGCCTTAAATTAATTGCCCCGTGTGGTTTTTCATTAAAAAAACCCCAGAACTCCTTAAATGGAACAAAAAATCATATTTTGCGCTTTAGGCGCTCCTCAAAATAACCACACAGGACACACAGTTAATTCCTAATTGCCTAATTGTTTCATTTAAGGAGTTCTGGTTTTTTTAAATGAAAAATCAGACGGGGCAATTAATTTAAGGCCAGGGCCTCCTAGGGATGCCAGCCTCCAGGTGGGGACTGGGGATTCCCCCAAATTACAGCTCATCTCCAGGCCAGTGTTCCCTCTAAGCTGAGTTAGTGTGAGCTAGCTCACAGTTTTTCAGCCTCCAGCTCACACATTTTTGCCTCTCAGCTCGGGAACGATGGCTCCGGAGCAAACTAATGTAAGCAGTACCCAAATCACTCGCTCACAACTTTGATGCCAGTAGCTCACAAAGTAGAATTTTTGCTCAAAAGATTCCGCATCTTAGAAGGGAGCATTGCTCCAGGCTACAGAGATCAGTCCCCCTGGAGAAAATGGATGCTCTGGAGGGTGGACTGAGCTCTACTTTGCTTTAGGCGCTCCTCAAAATAACCCCACAGGACACACAGTTAATTCCTTCAGTGCGATCTCATGATCTCTTGGATGATCTCTAACAACAAGAAAGGGAAAAGGAAGGCGCAAGTTCCAGGGCAGCCACCTCGGGAGCAAGAGAGCAGCGTTCTCACGGGCAAAAGAGCGGGCGGCCAAGGCCCCAATGTGCGGGCCTCCACATCCGTCTGGACACACACACACACCCGGGTCAGGGCACGCCTTTTCCTTCGCAGCAACCTTTGCGGGGAGCAGCTCAGCGCGGAGGGGTGGGGCCGGGCGGAAGGCCAGGCAGGCAGGCAGGCAGGCAGGCGGACTTCCCTGCCGCTCGGCTGTTCGGGCAGCAGAGGCCGAGCAAGCTCACCTTCCCGGACTACCCCCCGCCTCCCCCTGCCCAGTCTCCGATGCCTCCGAGGCTCGCCGGCTTCCTCTGCGCCCGACCGACTCTCGATTGCTGGGGGAGTTCTTGAGAAAGGCGTCGGATTCCGCAACCGGGCGCCGAAATTCGCAGGAAGGAGAGACTGCAACACACCGGTAAGTTTCCCAAGAGGGGAGCGAGAAAGGAGAAGCGGCGGCTTCTTCCGCGGGACGCATTTCGCGCAGGCAGCCCCGTTCCTGGAGACTTCTGCATTCGCTCGCCGGAGGAAAGCCGCCGGGACGGTCTCTGGAGGGAGTGAGGCCTGCTGCGAAAGCGGCGCTGCCGGTGTTTCCTTCGGGGGACTCGGGCGTTCCTTGCGCGCCACCTGGCCGGCTGCACCTCGCGTGCTTTTCCGAGGGAGGCGTCTTTTTGCACCGCAGCTGGCAAAAAAAGTTTGGCTGCTTCTCGCCGTCCGCCCGATTAACAGCTGGAAACCTCCGGAGGTCGGTTCGCCCCGTCTTTTTTGCTAAATTGCACGTGGAGCTTCTCGGGGGTGGGTGGGGGTGGCACATTGGGAAATCTTTGCACAGTTCTCGGTCGTCGGGGGATGGGATGGGATGGGGTGGGGGAGGCACATTGGGAGATCTTTGCACATTTCTCGGTCGGCGCTTCCCAGCTCCTCGCTGGCTTGTCTTTTGAAAGCAAGTCTCCTTGCACAGATGACAACCATCTTGGCGACAGTGTTTTTGGAATGTGACTCTGACTTCTAAAGATACCGATCTCTGCTGATGTGTACAGGAAGTGCTGTGGATTTCTGTCTTTTCTTTTTTGCAAAGCTGCTACCTGAAATTGTGTTAGGAAAGAAAGGGAGGGGAAGGCGGCAGTCAGAGATTATTTGGAGCTACATAGCAACATGCTGTAATTTTTACCAGCATTTCTGGTAGGCGGGAATGGGGAAAAAAAGAATAATTTATACACCAGAGTCCAGGTTTATTTGAAGAAGTGTGCTTGCACACGGAAGCTTATACCCAGAATTAAACTTTGTTTGTCTTAAAGGTGCCACTGGACTCCAAGTTTGTTCCATGTTTAATATAACCTCTCTGGATTTCACTCGGTACCACTGGACTCAAACTTAGTTCTCCCATCTGTTTGCTAACTCTTGTATTTATATGCTATTTGCTGCCATTCACAGCTCTCACCAACTGCTTTAATCCAGTCTCAGCTATACTTATTGCCCAATTACTTACGCACTTTAACTCTAACTAGCCCTTCCTGACAACTAACCTCCCCCCACCTATACATTAGGCTTGAGGAAATCTGTTTATTTGAAGAACTGTGCATGCTCATAAAATCTTACACCCAGAATTAAACTTTGCTGGTCTTAAAGGTGCCACTGGACTCAAACACAGCTGCTTACCTGAATCTCTCTTGATTTCAGTTGAACTTAAGAGAAATCAATAGAAGTTACTTCCCAAAAACATCTTTAGGAGCAAGGGACTGAATTTGCCGGAGTTTGAGAGTGCTTTGTAAATATATGGAATGGGAAGGAGAGAGTGATATCCCCTATATGGATAACTAAGCAGAATTCAGCTAATAAAGACTTTTAACATAATTCCGCTATTAAAGATTTTGTGTCACTTGGTGACCTAAAGCGAGTTACACCCTTCTGAACCCACTGGAGTTAATTGCGCTGTCCGAGACTTTATACTTTCTGCTCATATTACAATTAAGGAAACCTGGCTGTTCCCTTATCTGTAGACAGCGTCATCACTAACAGAACTGGGAGATAGTTTCAGAGCGTAGCCATGTTGGTCTGCAGTATAGCAGCTAGAATCGAGTCTGTTGACAACTTAGAGACCAACAAGAATGTGTGTGTGTGTGTGTGTGGGTATGAACTTTCATGCGTCAAAGCTCTGATGGAGGGAGCTTGGGCTCATACGACCCAAGATCTTGTTGGTCTCTAAGGTTCTGTTGGACTCGATTCTGTCTGTACCGCTTGGAGTCTGTGGGTACCATACGGTGTCGGTAAAGGTAAAGGTTCCCTTGCCCGAAAGCCAGTCGAATCCGACTCTAGGGTTGCGGTGCTCATCTCCGTTTCAAAGCCGAAGAGCCAGCGCTGTCCGAAGACGTTTCCGTGGTCATGTGGCCGGCATGACTAAACACCAAGGCGCACGGAACGCTGTTACCTTCCCACCGAAGTGGTCCCTATTTATCTACTTGCAATTTCTTGCTTTCGAACTGCTAGGTTGGCAGGAGCTGGAACTAGAGACGGGAGCTCACTCCGTCATGCGGCGCACTCGGGTCTCGAACTGCTGAATTACCGATTTTCCACAGCCTGCAGTGTAGCCTGCATAATTCTGCTGTACACCAATGGGGTTATACAGGCCAGATCCCTTTGCTGGTTTCTTAATTTCTCTATTTGTAGGCAAGAGGAGAGCGATGAGGGTGGTCGGGGGCCTGGAGACCAAGCCCTGTGAGGAAAGGCTGAGGGACTTGGGAATGTTCAGTCTGGAGAAGAGGAGGTGGAGGGGGGACAAGATTGCTCTCTTGAAGTATCCGAAGGGCTGTTCCTTAGAGGAGGGCAGGGGGCTGTTCCTTTTGGCAGCAGAGGACAGAGAACTCGTAAGAATTGGTTTAAGTAAAGAGCGGGAAGGTGCCGGCTGGATATTAGGGAAAACCTTTTTTTTTTACAGTAAGAGTTGTGCAACAGTGGAGTCAGCTGCCTAGGGAGGTGGTGAGCTCCGTCTCACTGGCAGTCTTTAAGCAGCGGCTGGACAAACACTTGTCAGGGAAGCTCTGGGATGATCTTGCCTTGAGCAGAGGGATGGCCTAGATGGCCTGCATGGCCCCTGCCCACTCTGTGATTCAGTGATTCTATGAAAACTGCTTATGCAGCATTGAGTGCCAGAAATGCTTCACAGCCTGTCGGGGTAGGAAGGCAGGCTTGCCAGCTCTGGGTTGGGAAGTTCCTGGAGATTTTGGGG
>NW_015168692.1:449412-453331 GCF_001447785.1 Gekko japonicus
TTGGGAAAGGGAAGGGTGTTCAGCAGGGTATGATGCCGCAGAATCCACCCTCCAAAGCAGCCGCTTCCTCCAGAGGAACTGATCTCTACGGTTTGGACGTCAGTTGTAATTCCAGGAGGTTTTCAGGCCCCACCTGGAGGTTGGCAGCTGTACAGGAAGGTGAGGTCGGGTCCCAGAGAGATACCTGTAGTTGTATGTGGATTACACATTTCTGAATGGGGATTGCAGCTCCAGAGGGGGAACGGCAGCAAACACACTGGCCGGGTTCCAAGCAGGGGGACAGAGGTCATAGAATCATAAGAGTTGTAAGGGACCTCCAGGGTCATCTAGTCCAACCCCCTGCACAGTGCAGGAAATTCACGAATACCTCGCTCTCCACACCCCCAGTGACTACTGTTCCACGCCCAGGTTGTCAGCGTATAGGCTGTGCCCACATATGCTTGCATAGGAGGGGGTGGTATCAGAAAAATCAGTTGTGTGAGAGGGCAGGGCATTGCACTTCTTCTAGCTCCCCCCCAGTTGTCCACAAATATGTGTGCACAAGGCTTTGTGCAGGAAATCATGGCAAGTGAAGTAATCCTGCATTTGCCACTTATCCCAGGCAGAACAAGATGAGCTTCTTTGTATAAGATGTGCCCGTCTTGGCCTGGGAAAGGCAAGCTGGAAGCATTGCTTATGCTTTCGACATTCCGCCTAGTGTGCTGCCAATAGCCCCACATAATTCAGCCACCCAGTCTTGATGAGAATTTCCGGTAGGGTGGATTCTGTGCCGTCTGAGGCCAGCCGCATTTTACATTAATAAAACGATGGTATTGATTCTGCTGCGCTGAAGCGTTGCTTGAGTTTCGTTGTGAACGTTCTCAAGGGAACTGTGCCGAGTTTCATCAGACAGAGGAATCTCTTAGACAGAGAATCTCCCCTTAGAGTGGCATTTATACACACAGTTAATAAAATGAGGCAGTGAAAAGTTTCTCAGTTTGGGAACTCAGAATAGCAATGAGAGGAAGCGTGGCCTTTTCGGCTGTTGCCCCCAAGGTCCTGGAGTGAATTCATTGAGCAGGGGCTTTGGGGGAAAGAATGTAAAGCTCACAAGGAGCCCTATCCTATGGATGTTACTGATAAGTAAGAAATGTATTTGAGTTCAGTAATGAAGAAGAAGAAGAAGAAGAAGAAGAAGAGATTGGATTTATACCCCATCCTTCACTTGGAGTCTCAGAACAGCTTACAAACTCCTTTCCCTTCCCCTCCCCACAACAGACACCCTGTGAAGTAGGTGGGGCTGAGAGAGCTCTTTCCAGAACTGTCCTTGAGAGAACAGCTCTGACAGAACTATGACTTGCCCAAGGTCATCTAGCAGCTGCAAGTGGAGGAGTGGGGAATCAGCCCGGTTCTCCCAGATTAGAGTCCATGCACTTAACCACTACACTACGCCACTACACCAAGCTGGCTTATATAATGTATATAAGCACAAATGTGGTTTAGGATTGCAGCTTTATGTTTTTATTTATTTATTTATGTACAACATTTAGGATTTGAGCTGTTATTATGATTTTACCATTTTTTGCTTTTTTGGAATTGCAGGATTTTGCTCTTTTTTGCTATCTGGGCTTTTAAAGGCTCACTGTTCTGTTCCTTTTTATGCTTTTCATTATTTGGGGGACTATTTACACAAGATAGTGATGCAGATAGTTGTGTTGGTCCATATTTATTTATTTAGTTTAATGATAGGCCACCTTTTGTCCCAGGGATCCAAGGCAGATTACAGATGGTGAGTCCCTACAGTTACCAAAATGGGGATTTATGGGACCCTGGGGGGGCGTTTTAATGACTGGTTAAAACTTAAGTACTGAGAAACTAAGATTAAGTGAAGAATAATAAGAATGAGAGATGAAATAGCTGTGAAATTGTAATGAGAAGATATGCATGCAGAATGTTAAATTGGAACTTTGAAAATGGGAACATTCAGTGACCAGTGGATTAGGGTTTTAGAAGTCTGGAACCACTAGCATAGCATAAACGTTCACGTATCACATTAAGCGGTGCAGAAATTACATGAATACAATCCCACTCACAGTAAAGTATATACATCAGTGTCGACCAGTCTCTAATCATATTATCCAAGTAAGTTTGTGAACTATTTTGCAAGTATAACCCTGTTACGCTAGTTTGGTGTAGTGGTTAAGAGCGGTGGACTCTAATCTGGAGAACTGGGCTTGATTCCCCACCTGTCCACATGCAGCTGCTGGGTGACCTTGGGTCAGTCACAGTTCTCTCAGAGCTGTTCTTTCAAGAGCAGTTCTCTGAGAGCTCTCTCAGCCCCCACCTACCTTACAAGGTGTCTGTTGGGAAGGAGACTGTAAATCACCCTGAGACTCCAAATAAAGGGGCAAGGTATAAATCCTCCTCTTCCTCCTCCTCCTCCTCCATCTCCATAGAAAAGCTCTCTCTGATAGTCCAGTTTTGGTAGTTTGCAGAAAGCCAAGTGAGCGGGAGCTTTCCTGGCCTCCTTGGGCAGGCCATTCCACAGAGCAGGATCTGCCATGGAGGAAGCACGCGTACGGGCAGTAGTTGATTTTGCCCACTTTCAGACTGGCAGCCGCAGAAGTCCCTGCTGACTGGAGCCCAGTTGTCATGGCAGAGCATAGGGAATGAGGTGGCCCTGCCAATAAGAGGGTCCAAGACCATGCAGGGCGTTGTCTGTGATGGCTCATACTTTAGAGAGCCAGTTTGGTGTAGTGGTTAAGTGTGCGGACTCTAATCTGGGAGAACCGGGTTTGATTCCCCACTCCTCCACTTGCACCTGCTGGATGACCTTGGGCAAGCCATAGTTCTGTCAGAGCTGTTCTCTCAAGGACAGTGCTGGAAAGAGCTCTCTCAGCCCCGCCCACCTCACAGGGTGTCTGTTGTGGGGAGGGGAAGGGAAAGGAGTTTGTAAGCCGCTCTGAGACTCCAAGTGAAGGGCGGGGTATAAATCCAATCTCTTCTTCTTCTTCTTAAACTGAGCCTGGCCACAGATGGGCAGCCAGTGGGTTGTCTTCAGAACCGGAGTAATGTGCCTGCTCCTTCTGGCTCCCACTAAGAGACAAGCCGCAGTGTTCTGGACCAGTTGGAGTTTCCGGGTTGGTGTTGAGGGGAGACCGATGAACAGTGCATTACGGCAGTCTAGTACAAATGTCACGGTGGCGTGGATCCAGGTGGCCAGGTCAGCCGTATCAAGGTAGTAGGGTCCATCTTGTGGGCTAGGCTGGGTTGAAATAGCAAAATCCAGAGCAAAAGTCCCATAATGCCTTTTATTAAGACCGACCGAAATAATGGAACAGCGGTGTGCCAGTTCCCCAGGACCCCACTCGAGGGTGCATTTGGACCGTTGAAGGATTATTCTTCCACTTTTGGCAGCAGAATTTGAAACTGGGCCCTGTAGGACCCTTAAGGGAGCATGGCATCCTTATTAAAATCATGCCTCGCTCTAGCTATGCATGACAATGAAATCCAAAAGGTGCTTACTCGGGGGTAAGCCCTGTTGAGTGTAATGAGGTGCAGCTGTTTCCTCCAGGCCAAGGGCTCCTTCACTTAATTGTTTCCTGACCTCTTTAGGAAAAACAATCCCACCATTCTAATTTCCCCCCCATTGCTCTATGCATATTGCACCTGTGGCACTAAGAATGTGGCGGGAACAAAACTAGTTTTGACAGACTGGGGAAATAGCTTGGTGCAAAGAGCATGAAAGGGAAAGGCCAGAAGCAGTGCTGAAGATGGGTAAACTAGAGGACTGTCAGGACTGAACTGTAGGATAGTTAGGTGGATAGGGAACTGGTTGGAGAACCGCAGTCAAAGAGTAGCTGTCAATGGCATTTCGCCTGAATGGAGGGAGGTGTCCAGTGGGGTGCTACAGGGCTCGGTTCCGGGCCCGGTACTTTTT
>NW_015168692.1:453365-502566 GCF_001447785.1 Gekko japonicus
AAGTACCCATAGGTACACTTTTATTAATTTTTCTTTTATAATCTACAACAAACTAATCTACACACTACAAACAGACACTCTACTACACATAACATGTATGCCAAGAGTACAATTACATTATATGCTTATAACCAATTACTTAATTAATAGAAACGCTCTATCTCTTTCCATTCTTCTGTCTTCTGTGTTCTCAAGTCCATTGTGCCATAATTGCCTAATCTTCTATTGTACTTACATTATACCAATCATAAAACTTTTTCCATGTTTTTTGAAATGTCCACTCTTTGCTTAATCTCATTTCTAAAGTCAGTTTATCATTTTCTGCTGTTTCAAAGAGTTTATTCACAAATTCCTGTTTTGTTGGTATCACCATAGTTTTCCAATATTTGGCATATTTTTAAATGTTTATTAAGGTCAAGTATAACTTATGACATGTACAATAACTGCAAAACAGTATACAAAAGTCCTGAGAGTCCAAAATTACAAACCAGCCAGTTCATCACCCCCAAAGTTTTCAACATACATCAACAGTTATAACATACTAACATAATAATTTAATATCAGATCCGTTCCCATATATAAAAATGACTTTTGAACTATAAATCCCACTGATAAAATACCACAAGTTTGGGAGTCTGCTACTCTATACAACAAGAGGAGTCTCGGCAGCAGGGCAGAGGTCAGAGTGGAGTCAAAAGTGAAGCCATGAGTGATAGCTCGTCCTAGAGGGCAGCACGTTGCATTCTGTCATGAAGTACTTTTCAATATTTTTATAAATGATCTGGATGAGGGTGTGGAGGGGCTACTCATTAAATCTGCAGATGACAGCAAACTGGGAGAAGCAGCAGACGCACCAGAAGACAGAGGCAGAATTCAATGAGATCTGAACTCACTAGAAAAGTGGGCGGATGTGGACAAGATGCAGTTTAACAAGGATAGATGCCGAGTTCTACATTTGAGTGATAAAAATGAGGAGCACGCATAATGGTGGGGGATACACTTCTGGGTAGCAGCGTGTGTGAACAAGGTCTTGGGGTACGGGTAGACCGTAAGTGAAGCATGAGCAGCCAAGTGTGATGCGGCGACAAAAAAGGCTAATGCGATCTTTGGGTGTATCCACAGAGGCATAACATCCAGATCACAAGATGTCATAGTCCCGCTGTACACTGCATTGGTCAGGCCACACCTGGAGTATTGTGTGCAGTTCTGGGGGCCTCACTTCAAAAAAGATGTAGACAGAATGGAGTGGGTGCAGAGGAGAGTGATGGGGATGATCAGGGGCCTGGAGACCAAGCCCTGTGAGGAAAGGCTGAGGGACTTGGGAATATTTAGTCTGGAGAAGGGGAGGCTGAGGGGGGACATGATGGCTCTCTTGAAGTGTTTGAAGGACTGTGGCTTAGAGGAAGGCAGGGAGCTGTTGGCAGCAGAGGAGAGGACTTGCAATCATGGGTTTAAATTAAGGGCAGGAAGGTACCAGCTGGATATTAGGTGAAACTTTTTTACAGTGAGAGTTGTGCCACAGTGGAATCAGCTGCCTAGGGAGGTGGTGAGCTCCACCTCCCTGGCAGTCTTTAAGTAGCGGCTGGACAAACACTTGTCAGGGATGCTCTGGGCTGATCCTGCATTGGGCAGGGGGTTGGACTAGATGGCCTGTATGGCCCCTTCCAACTCTGTGATTCTGTGATAAGAATCTACTGAATTCCAGACTAGAGAAGACTGGATCCTGTCTCTTCAGTTTCCACCAGTGGCGGCTTTCTAGAGGTGATGCAGGATGGGGAGAGATTACTGTTCGCCATGGTGACTAAAGGAAACCTCCACAGAGGCCTCGCCCTCTCTGCCCTGCTGTTGGCCCTCCAGAGTAACTTGTTGACCATCGTGTGAAGTGGGAGGCTGGTCTAAATAGGGCTCTTCTCACAGTTGTGGCTCAACAGGAAAGGAGTTTAAACCCTTCTCCCCCTGTGTTTCTTTCAGCAGGTCCACACAGCACCAGGGTCTGTGCTTGTTAAGTGTGTGTCATCAAGTTCGCTTCCGACTTAGGGCAGCCCTCTGAATTCACGATCTCCAAAACGTCCTATCCTTAGCAGCCTTGCTCCGTTCTTGCAAACTGAGGGCCGTGGCTTCCCTCACTGAGTCCATCTACCTCATGTTGGGTCTTCCTCATTTCCTAAACCCGTCAGCATTACTTAGCATTATTGTCTTTTCCAGTGGCTCTCGTCTTCTCCAGGGAGGGGATGATTTATATAGAGGGGGAACTGGCAGGCTTCTCTGCCATGATACGGCAGGCATTAACTAAGTATAAGGAGCTGCGGTGGCTCAAGTGGTTAAGACGCTGAACTGCAGGCTGTGGAAGGTCGGTAGTTCAGCAGTTCGAGACCCGAGTGTGCCGCATGATGGAGTGAGCTCCTGTCTCTAGTTCCAGCTCCTGCCAACCTAGCAGTTCGAAAGCAAGAAATTGCAAGTAGATAAATACTTCCCACCAACTTCAATGGGAAGGTAACAGCGTTCCGTGCGCCTTGGTGTTTAGTCATGCCGGCCACATAACCACGGAAACGTCTTCGGACAGCGCTGGCTCTTCAGCTTGGAAACGGAGATGAGCACCGCAACCCTAGAGTCGGATTCGACTGGCTTTCGAGCAAGGGAACCTTTACCTTTTTAACTAAGTATTGGTTTGTTTCAGAAAGAAAGGAAAACGCTAAAAAGCAGCACACTTGTATGCCCTGCAATGCATAGGACACACCAGCCAAGGAAGACACAAGCTAAGCTTGCCTGTCCTTGTGATGGATATTCTGTGGAGGAGCATTTAGAACTGGTTAATTATTACTCATGGGTGCTCCTTGAGATAATCTTTCTTTAATTTGTCTTTCTTTCTGTTTGCACACACCATGTTCCCTTCGGGTGTTGCTTGATTTGTTTTCAGAGGCGTTTGAAAAAGAAACCATCTAGAAACAAAACAGAAAGAAAACAAAGTCTGGTTTCAGGGTTTTTGTGTGTGCGTGTGTATATGCGAGTGCTTGTTTTAGCACAAAACGGCTCAGCCTTCCTATCGTGGCTTGTGCTGATATTTCCAAGAAATCGTTAGACTGTTGAACTCCCATTATACCCACTTAGGGGATAGCTCATTTGCAGTAGCAGTTTATGTCAGTGTATCTAACAAGAGATGAATTCCACTGCACTCCGACATAGTTCATTGGAAATCGTTGATGTTAGTGGCTTGTACTTCTGACTAAAATCAGGAGCCTCAACCTGTGGTCAGGGAGAGAATGATGAACCGTGATGTGTGCAACACATGCCCCGGTGAGTCAAATGACAGCGGAGGAAAGCAAGGCACAGGAGAAACCGCTGCTCAAACCAATGTGCTCCTTTCCCAGGCTGCACATCCCTCCCTTCCACTGTTGTAACCCGCTGGTTCAGACGAAACAACCGTCTCCTTCGGCATTCTGTTGGCAAAAAAGGCCACCCAGATACCTCTAGGAAGCTCATGAAGAAGTCATGAGACATCTGCACTTGGCTCTTGTTTCTCTGCAGCAGGAGATTCCCAACCTGGATCTGGCAACCCTTCCCTGGCCCCCCACCCCCTGCCGGTGGCCAGGGGGGACCCGGCAACTCTATTGGCAAAGCAGTCCCTTCTAGAGCACCAGCTTTCCTGACACAGATCACCTCTGTCTTCTCCAGATTCCGTTTTGGCTTATTCCCCTTCAGCCACTAGACTCCCAACATCAAGTCACTGGTTTGAGGCATCAATAGCTGCTTCTGGAGGCTTAGACGTAGTTTGGTGTAGTGGTTAAATGCACGGACTCTAATCTGGGAGAACCGGGTTTGATTCCCCACTCCTCCACTCACAGCTGCTGGATGACCTTGGGCAAGCCATAGTTCTGACAAAGCTGTTCTCTCAAGGGCAGTTGTATTAGAACTCTCTCAGCCCCACCTACCTCACAGGGTCTCTATCTTTTGTTGGGAGGGGAAGGGAAAGGAGTTTGTAAGCCGCTCAGAGACTCCAAGTGAAGGGTGGGGGATAAATCCAATCTCCTCCTCCTCCTCCAAAAGAATGCAGAATATAACTGTGTGTTCATGTTGGGTATTGTAGCTGTGCATGCAAGAGGATCTGGGAAGGAAAGGGTTAAGAGAATTCTCTCACTGGGGCACACTCATCAGTTGGCCCCACCCTCTCATCGGTCAGATGTTGAGCCTCCGTTGGCCCTTGGTTACCTTCTGTGTTTCGTCTTCTATAGGGCCTCTCTTCTTCTTCTTCTTCTTCTTCTTCTTCTTCTTCTTCTTCTAAGGAAAGGGTTAAGAGAATTCTCTCACTGGGGCACACTCATCAGTTGGCCCCACCCTCCCATCGGTCAGATGTTGAGCCTCGTTGGCCCTTGGTTGCCTTCTGTATTTCGTCTTCTTCTTCTTCTCTCTCTTACCTGGGCTTGGAACTGGAGCAAGTTAACCTTGTCTGAAGTTAATCTGTTCACAGTAAGTTGAATGTACCTACGTGACTATGTCATGTAAGATGTGCTTCTGGTTTTGGAAGTAAAATTTCTTGCTCTCCTTATCGTGGGAGTCAGATGATCTCTGTAATCTGTTTGAACAGTACTTTCCCCATAACTGGGAAAACATGGAGAATTGGGGATACTGTGGAAAAGCTTCTGTGCTTCCAAGGCAAATGATTTTATTTTTTTTAACATTCAGCCCTTCTCTCCTTAACCTTACCCCAAAGGTGTGTGTGAGTGGGGGAACAGCAGCCCTGCTTTTCCCCTCCCACAGATTTCCCCCCTTTCCCACAGGTTTGTACTGTGAATTCTTCATAGTACTAGTCACCTCTTGGCAGTGATGGAAGTGTTTGGTTCAGAATTTATTTCTGGTACAGGAAAGCAATGCTCATGATTTTCACAGCTAAAAATTCTTATGAGGACAGGTGGTGGAAGTGGCTTTTGAAAAATGTGGAGCTGGATCCCGTACTGAATTTTTACAAGGTTGTGCTGTAGCATGTAATATCAGCTGCTGTTAGCAATAGCGATACAGACGGTGCTCTTTCCTGAATGTGGGATTTTTGCGCAGGCACAATAGTTTTCATTCAGGACAAATCTCATTTTGACATGCCTCGTGTTGTCTTCCATCCTGTATGTCTGGTCCCATGCTAGTTGTTTAGTCTGGAGTTGCCACACTTTGTTCAAATGTCTTTTAATGAACAGTCCAGGAGATCCCATTACTAATCTGTTGAATTCTAGTATTTTCTATCAGTTTCCCCCATCAGGATCTGATTTATGGCAGTTTTTGGACAGAAACGTAGTTGCAAAGGCCAGTTCTCTGACATGGAGAGTCAACATGCTGTTTGGTGTAGTGGTTAAGAGCGCGGACCTTAATCTGGAAGAACCGGGTTTGATTCCCTACTTCTCCACATGCAGCTGCTGGTGTGACCTTGGGTCAGTCTCAAGTTCTCTCAGAGCTGTTCTCTCGAGCAGTCCTCGAACGAGATCTCCCAGCCCCGCCTACCTTACAGGGTGTCTGTCGTGGGGAGGGGAAGGGAAAGGAGATTGTAAGCCACTTTGAGACTCCTTCAGGTAGTGACGGGCGGGGTACAAATCCAGTCTCCTCCTCCTCCTCTTCTTCTTCGAATTCCCAAAACTATTGTCCTTTTAAGCTGTAAGGAGAAAGGTTCCAATTGGTCACGTTCCCCTTTCTTTGCCCATTCATTGGCTGTTTCTCTTATGGCAGTTGTGAGTAACTGGTTAAGTTCCAGATCCAGGTGGGTCGCTGTGTTGGTCTGAAGCAGTGGAACAAAGTTTGAATCCAATGGCACCTTTAAGACCAACAAAGTTTTATTCAGGGTATGAGCTTTTGCGTGCAAGGCGCAGTCCTTCAGATACATTATCAGCATCAGTATTAGTGTTTGGGGGGGTGGGCACTTAGTGACTGTTTCCATCTCAAAGCGATAAAGTGATGCTTCAGAGTGCAGTGGCACCTTCAAGACCAGCAAAGGTTTATTCAAGGCGGGGCACTAATTCCGTAGCGTCCACCTTCCGAAGCAGCCCTTTTTCTCCAAGGGAACCGATCTCTGTAGTCTGGAGATCAGATATAATCCCGGGAGGTCTCCAGCGGACACCGGGAGGTTGGCAAACCTACCTCCAGGCCTCCCAGCAGCTGCCCTCGCTTCCTGCAACTGGGAGGTAGGGAGGATTTTTTTTTTCTTTAAAGCTGGCAGCATCTGAATCACTGGGGAACCCCTGGAAGTGATGGAGGGTAGCTCTAGGAATTGCCAGAAACTCGAGTGATTCCTAGAGCTACCCTACCTCACTTCACTGATATAAAGGAGGGGAGGTTGACATCATTTGCACCGCCTGTCCTGACCTCCAGCCCTCCCGCTGTTTGTCAGGCACGGCACGGCAACCCTAACCCATCCCCGCACATTAAATCTCTATCAAAGGGGCAGCACACAAAAAAATATTCTTTAGGTTGGTGGCATCTCTGCTCATTATTCCAGGCGAGCTCTGGCTGCTCTTTAAGGCATTGATGATTTGTGTCAGGACATAGTCCCGAGGTGTGCATTCACGTACCTACTGGGATGCGTGTTGTGCTGAAAAGAACACCCACTGTTCCCGTTTCAGCAAATGATAGAACAGAAGAGAAGCCAAATGTTGGATCAGGCCAATGGCCCATCCAGTCCAACACTCTGTCACACAGTGGCCAAAAATACCAGGTGCCATCAGGAGGTCCATCAGTGGGGCCCAGGACACTAGAAGCCCTCCCACTGCTGCCCCGCCCCCCAAGCACCAAGAATACAGAGCATCACTTGCCCCAGCCTGAGAATTCCTATCTATACCTTGTGGCTAATAGCCACTGATGGACCTCTCTGCTCCAGATGTTTATCTAATTCCCATCTTCAAGATCACCGTCATTGGTGACTCCAACGTGGGCAAGACCTGCCTGACAGTGCGCTTCTGTGGGAAGCCTGCTCAAGTGCAAACATCTCCTCAGCTAGACTGGGAGAGATAAGACAGCTGTAGATATTTAAAACAGCTATATGTATATATTTACAAAGCCAGTTCTTCAGAACATTTCGTCACATTCCGGCACGACAGGGCACGGAGCCAGCAATGGGGCTGGTCGGTAGGAGCAGGGCTGGTTCTTAGGATTACCAACTTCAGGTTGGAAAATTCTTGGCTATTTGGGAGGTGGAGCTTGGAGAAGGCGGAGATTGGCGACTGGAGGGGCCCCAGCCGGTCATAGCGCCACAGAGTCCACCTTGTAAAGCCGCCAATTCCTCCAGGGGGACTGATCGATGTCGCCTGGGGATCAGTTGTAATTCCAGCTCTCCAGGCACCACCTGGAGGCTGGCATCCCTACTGATTCTTTTTCATTTTTTTTTATTACCAATGTTTTTTCAACAGACAAAACCAAACCCAATAAAAAATAGAGCAATAGCTCCATGTAGGGGATAGCAAGACCTCTCCAGCATCATAAAAACAAATGCAAGATAAATGAGAAGCACAGTGTGGTAGTTGTAAAGCAGATACGTTCAAACAGTCAGTATTTCAAACCAGCTTATAATGTTTTTAACTGCGAAGAGCGGGCATTCCTAGAAAGACATAACTACTCAGTGCTTATATACATCAGGCAAGTCAAAAGTAAATAAGATCATGAAAAAGAATTGTTTTTGGGGAGAGCATCAGTTTTAGTTAGATAAGAAATTATAGGGAACCAAAGGGCAATAAACTTCTCACCTAGTAAAGGTAAAGGATTCCCTTGCTTGAAAGCCAGTTGAATCCGACTCTAGGGGGCGGTGCTCATCTCCGTTTTCAAGCCGAAGAGCCAGCGCTGTCCGAAGATGTTTCCGTGGTAACATGGCCGGCACGACTAGACGCCGGGGCGCACGGAACGCTGCTGCCTTCCCACCGAAGCGGTACCTATTTATCTACTTGCATTTTCTTGCTTTCGAACTGCCAAGTTGGCAGGAGCTGGAACCAGAGACGGGAGCTCACTCCGTCATGCGACACTCGGGTCTCGAACTGCTGAACTACCGACCTTCCAGTCTGCAGTTCAGCGTCTTAACCACTTGAGCCACCGCAGCCCCTAAGCTTATCACCTACTGGTTCTTAATGGTTGAAACCCCCCAGTGTTAGTCCTCAACCGAGGCATGTTTCTTTCCCTCCTTCTCCAAGTTGCAGCGGGGACAAAACTGCCCATCAACCCTCCAGTGGGTGGCTCAACAGGGACCTCAAGCCTCTCCAAATTTACTAGGGAATGAGGCTCCTTTCAGCCAAAACCAGGAGACAGTTTTATGCAGGGTGAACTTTATGCATTTAGTTCTCATATACAAACAGAACGCAGTCGAGAGAATCTTATTGCTCCTTGGTTCCCAATAATTTCTTATCTGACTAAAAATGATGTTCTCCCCAAAAACAGATTTTATCATGATCTTATTTACTTTTGACTTGCCTGATGTATATGAGCACTGAATAGTTATGT
Source organism: Gekko japonicus (assembly GCF_001447785.1). Lineage (NCBI taxonomy): Eukaryota > Metazoa > Chordata > Lepidosauria > Squamata > Gekkonidae > Gekko > Gekko japonicus. The sequence goes on from NW_015168692.1 coordinate 461,823, forward strand.
CTTTCTGGGAATGGCCGCTCTTTGCAGTTAAAAACATTGTATGCTGGTTTGAAATACTGACTATTTGTACGTATCTGCTTTACATCTACCACACTGTTCTTCTCATTTATCTTGCATCTGTTTTTATGATGCTGGAGAGCTCTTGCTGTCCCCTATATGGAACTATTGCTCTGTCTATTTTTTTCATTGGTTTTGTTTTGTCTGTTGAAAAAAAATGGTAATAAAAAACAAACCCAAAAAATAGACAGGTTTGTACAGAGGGAGAAGAAAAGCCCGTTTCAGATGACCTAAATGTGTAGAGGGAATGTGTGTGGCAAGTATAGGTGGAGATGGATAACAAACTAGGATGAAGCCTCATTACTGCATTTGTACGTAACACAAAACCATAATTAAGACTAATTGTGGGTAATAAGCCAGCTTTGTATCCTGACTTCAGAAGAAGTGCCTAAACTAACCATCATTAATGTGGAGTTGTAAATTTGAATGATAGATTAAATATGGTTGCTTTGATCAAATCATGGTTTCAAGTTTTGTCTGAACTGAGCCTATGTATTGAGGCTATCCGTAAAGGGAAGCTATTGTTCTCCTCCCACAACCTGCATGCAGCATTTGGGGTGGGAACGAATGGGCTGTTCTTTAACTCTGGATTCAGAGAAGAGGGGTCAGGGTAGGGTTACCAACTCTGGCACTGGTCCGAAATTTCTGGAGATTTGTGGATTTAATTTTAATTTAATTTAATTTAACTTTCAATTTATAGACCGCTCACCCCCTAAGGGCTCTGAGTGTGTTACATTGTACAGTTATTAATTACATTACCTTACTAGGGCCACACACACAATGAGGGGAAGGGACTACCTATCAGGCACCCATGGCAGGGTCTTAGTTGTTGTTGTTTCTTACGGAGGTTCTTCAATCCGGGCGACGGCGTCTTTTGGCGCAGGTCTTCCTTTCGGTCGCAGCGACTCCTTCCGGGTATGGACCCACAGCGCATGACAACGCTTGCTACCGCAGCCATCCTCTGTCCCAATTGGCTCCGGCCTGCCATGTTGCCCCGCCACTGCGCTTCGCTGGCCCAATCTCTGCTCGAGCCGCTCGCCTCGCTGCCGTTGCTACCGCTGCCATGTTTTGCTGCCGCCGTCACTCCGTTCCTCAATCACCGCCACGCTACCACAAAGGGAAGGAAGGGTGCCCCCTCGCTTTAAGAGCAGGTACCCATTCATCTACTCGCCCGTTTGGGCTTTCGAACCGCTGGGTGGGCAGGAGCTGGGACATGGACCAGGAGCTCACCCCGGCCACGGTGGGATTTGAACAGCCGAAGCTGTTTGGTCAGATGGAATGCAGGCTTCATTTACTTCCTGCGCCACCGCTCCCTGATACTTGGGGAGGGGTTTCTTTTGTTTCATCCAGCACTAGGGGATTCTCTGCTGTGTTATCAGCCACTGTGAAAAATGGGAGTCACACAATCTCATAATATGGGGGAATATATTGAGTGTACAGAATGCACGGTAGAACTCAATGACAGTGCAAGCTTTGATTGTTGGCAATGTGTGTGTGTGTGTGCGTGTCCATGCAAAGTCAGCTGCCACTCCACCACACTTTGCACAGGGCTGCAATTTGTATGGAGGAAGAGTCTTGGCAGAAGTTCTGAAGAGCTTTTTTAGTCTTGTGCCACTAAATTGGGGGAGGGGGAGTGGTATTTTTGCTGATGCCCTAGCGCAGCTGCACAGTAATGCTAATTTACTGCCCTCCCTTGCAGATTTGTGTGGTTTTCTCTTTGTGATTCTCTAATTTGATCCTGCACACTGGTCGTGACCTTGGCAGTTTTTTAAAAACCTCTCCTGTGCAGATTGAACTCTTTCCTCCAAATGGATCGATCCCAAGCAATTTTTAAGTTGGGCGGTTTGCAGAAGATCCGTGTGGCTCAGCCACCGTTATAATGTTAGGCTTTTGGAGACTGCCAATATGGTCCCCCCCAAAAAAAACACTTTGTTCGCTAAAGCATTAAAGGGAAAAACGTTTTCAAAGCTTTAGGCTTCCCATCCTAGTGTCTGCCTCTCTTTACATCTCATGTCAATTTCATTCTCTGTTAATGATCCACCATTTTATTTTGTTCGCATGCAGCAGGGAAATCCTTTTTCTTTTTTGCAGTGGGGACCTGGCCATTTGCCTCCTCTTTGATCCTCCTTTCATGTCAATACCAACAGGGAACTTAGCCTTGCATAGCTCCTTTTAAACTCCCCCCCCAATTTTAATTTTTTTTCATTCAGTGAGCCAAGACTTAGTCGTTCCTGCCCATCTGTCTTATCTCCAGCACTGTGAACAGAAGCCTAAAATGAAATGCATCCTCTCACACAACTTTTTGATTTCCCCTATCATTTTTTTTTTAAATTCAGCGATCCGAGACTAGCTAGACTCATACCGCTTGTAAAAAAATTAAAACAAGGAGGGAAAATTTTATAAATGGAGCTTGTACACCGATGAAGAGGAGCTGCGGTGGCTTAAGTGGTTAAGACGCTGAACTGCAGGCTGTGGAAGGTCAGTAGTTCAGCAGTTCGAGACCCGGGTGCCGCACGACGGGGTGAGCTCCCGTCTCTAGTTCCAGCTCCTGCCAACCTAGCAGTTGCAAATAGATAAATAGGTACCACTTCGGTGGGAAGGTAACAGCGTTCCATGCGCCTTGGTGTTTAGTCATGCCGGCCACATGACCACGGAAACGTCTTTGGACAGCGCTGGCTCTTCGGCTTTGAAACGGAAATGAGCCCTGCAACCCTAGAGTTGGATTCGACTGGCTTTCGAGCAAGGGAACCTTTACCTTTTACACCGATGAAGAGGGGAGGATAGGATGGTGAAAGCTGCAGAGTGGGCAGAACAACCTTGATGTGGATGGGGGAATAGTCTTCGAGGGACAGCAAAAGGGCGGGTTGGAATCCAAGGGAATCTGTACGCTTCTTAATTACCTTCAGCTTGGAATCGTAACAAGGAAAAATTAGTCACAAAAGCGCTCTCAGAAAATCCGGGAAAACAGTGACCACAAAATGAAATGACCACTGAAGGGAGGAAAATCAATGCCGGACAAAAAAAGAAAACCCGACGGACATGCATGGTGGAAGTGCGAGAAAACACCCGTGCGTAATAGGCCATAGAGTCTGATCTCCAAAGCTGTCATTTTCTCCAGGGGAACTGATCTGTGCAGTCTGGAGATAGGTTGTAATTCTAGGAGAACTCTAGGGTCCTATCTGGATGTTGGCAACCCTAGGTCAAAGGCAGATTTGGAAAAGCAAGCCTGAAGCAATGGTAGGGTTGCCAGCCTCCAGGTGGGGGCTGGAGATCTCACAGTCTTACAGCTGATCTCAAGACTACATAGATTGGTTGCTTGCTTACTTATTTTATTTAAGGTGTTTATTCCACTTCTTCTGGATGAAGTGGCTGCTCTGGAAGGTGGACTGCATGCCTCCACACCCTTCTGAGATCCCTTCCCTCCCTAAACTCCACCCTCCCGGGCTTCACCCTCGAATCTCAAGCTGTTTCTGAACCCAGAGTTGGCAACCCTTCTCAACGGTAGACAGAAAAGACTGGAATTTGGAGAGCAAAAATAGTGTGCGGGGGGGGGGGAGGTACCTGCCCATCCCTTCCCCTCCCTTGGCTGTCAGATTCAGTGGGCCTCTAGCCAATCGCATATATAAGAGTTCTCTTCCTAGGTCACAGACTATCAGTATGCTGTTGCAGTGATCAAGAAATGGAACCCAGGACGATGGTTTCAGTTAAGGCTCCCTCAACATATGATATGACAGAGTCCTGGTGTTTGATGGGGAGCAGCAGGAGGCATATTTGTGTCACATATGCTGTTTGAGTTTTGTGCCTCCCAGACAGACAGACGTCAGCTCTTCTCTGTTTGCAGCTACAGTACTCAGGGAGACACAGCTATTGCCTCCCCACATATGAGGTGGTTTAAGGGTGCAAAGGAGCTGCGGTGGCTCAAGTGGTTAAGACGCTGAACTGCAGGCTGTGGAGGGTCAGTAGTTCAGCAGTTCGAGACCCAGGGGTGCCGTATGACGGAGTGAGCTCCCATCTCTAGTTCCAGCTCCTGCCAACCTAGCAGTTCGAAAGCAAGAAATTGCAAGTAGATAAATAGGTACCACTTCGGTGGGAAGGTAACAGCGTTCCGTGCGCCTTGGTGTTTAGTCACGGCGGCCACATGACCACGGAAACGTCTTCGGACAGCGCTGGCTCTTCGGCTTTGAAACGGAGATGAGCACCGCAACCCTAGAGTTGGACTCGACTGGCTTTCGAGCAAGGGAACCTTTACCTTTACTTTAAGGGTGCCAAAATAAGGGGGGGAGAAGGCTTCAACCACTTCTCACTCAGTGCCAGTACCCACCTAGGAGGCTCCCACTACAAAGTCCTTGTGTAAGTGAACCTCAACAGAACCTCCCCCTGCACTCCAGAGACGTGCCCAGGGACACCTTTATTTTGTCTCCCATATAAGGGGAATGACCACAGTGAGCAGACATGTTTCAGGAAGCATAATACCCAGAAGTCTGAAACGATACTGTAGTGAGACTTCAAGAAAGCAAAGCTGAAGCAGACTGGCTCTATTTATTTAGGTTTTCATTGTTCTCTTTGCTGCTGTGTTATGCCAGTAAAGATCTATGCATGTGTGTGTATTTAGGAGGGTGTGAAACTAGATCCAGTGCTTTCCTCTTAACCAAGCACTTGAAGGTTTGAAATCACCTTTACATAAGATTTTGGGAAGATGAAAAGTAGGATAGAAGATATATTTGGAGGCACCAGAACGTAAAGCTTTGGGACGTGGCACTAAGGGCAAACCAGAGGGGATGCCGGGAGATCCATGATTGGATCTTCCTAGGCTCTTTAAATGTTAATTGCAGCTTCCACCCCATTTCCCAGGCTGTTAACTAGCCCTGCAGGAGAAAAAGAACACCTGGTCTGCAGAATTATGGAAAGCCCTAATACAACCTGGCACATCCCATAGCTGTAATTTACCATTTTAAAAACACTAGGAGGAGGATGGTAGGTCTTCTGGTTTGGCCCTTCTTGCATGCCCAGTCCATTGGATATTGCACCGCAGATGCACAATAGCCATCACCTGCAACTGGGCTGCTGTGTCCACACAGCAAAATCCATTTGCAGTGATAATGCAGTATCCAATAATGTGTGAATGCAACTACCATCTCCCACTGCTGCTCAGAGCAGCACCGGGAGAAATACAAACCAAAAATGGCAGCCAGGCCAATGGTGCGTTGTCAGTGGTGTGGTATCACTGGAGTGAGTGGGTGTGCAGACACGGGGAGACGCTGTTGGTGACAGTGTGATGTCAATTCTGGTGGAAACAAGGAAGTGGTGTCATATCTCTCAGAATTGGCTGAGAGACGCAACTACCATCTCCCAATGCTGCTTAGAGCAGCACCGGGAGAAATAAAAACCAAAAATGGCAGCCAGGCCAATAGTGCATTGTCAGTGGTGTGGTATCACTGGAGTGAGTGGGTGTGCAGGCATGGGGAGACGCTGTTGGTGACAGTGTGATGTCACTTCTGGTGGAAACAAGGAAGTGGTGTCAGATCTCTCAGAATTGGCTGAGACACTATGGTTTTACCATTGAGTTGCCAGCAATTTTTAGACAGGTCTTGACATCACTTCCAGAAGTGACTTCCTGCTGTCACTGATGCTGGCTCCCCCCCCCCCTCCATCTCTACATAACTACTCACTCCAGTGTCCAAGTCCCTCTACTTGTATTGTACAACCCTCTACTTGTATTGTACTTTGAAATAATGTTGCCGTTAGAAGCTAAGTTAACTGAAGATATCTGGTCACGAAGGTATTTCATTCCTGACTTCAGAACTCGGTCAGTCCTGCTCCAGAATATTTGTACCAAAACGTAACAAGCTATTCATTTAAATCTGATGCTAAACTTTGGGTGTGATCCAACCAAAGCTAAGCACTTTTCGGTTTCATTGCTCATAATGAGTAGTTTTAAGTTTGGGCCCCATACTTCTTCCCCTGAAATCAATGGGGCTTTGGAAACACGCTTCCCTGTGGCTGAGATACGCACCTTCGTTTGTAGAAAGTCAGGTGTTCAAAGTGGGTGTAGCCGAAACTTTGCACACCGCTGTGTTTCTATATCCGGCTCAGCCCTAACATTAAGAAAGTTTGACGTGATAAGGAAATAGTTGTCGTGATGGGCAGTGTTTTACCCCTGCCTATAACAACAAAAAAGTGATAATTCTGCCTCCTGTAAAAATTCTTCAGGGTGTAATCAGCAGTTGTTTAAAGCCTAGGTACACACCCTCCCTTAGTATACCTAGAAACTCTGCAGGCGATCACTGTAAGGCCTGGGCTACACAGGCAGAAGAACAAGGTGGCGGAATGGGCTGAGCCACTTCGGACTGCGGGGGGAGTGTCAGACAACTCCCTGCTAATATACACACAGAGAGACATCACTTGCAGGTCAGAAGGATTCTAGCCTTGCCCTTCACTTGCTGTGCTCCTTCTCCTACTTAAAAGGAATTTCTAATAAAGAGGAAGTCTGGGGAGAAAATCCCCCCTCCTTCACCTGCAGTCCAAAATGGTACAGTCCATCTTGCCCCCTCAGTTTATGGATGAAATGCAATATCTGCAGTTTTGAAACCTGGGAAATGGGGATTGTGGATGGGAAATCTGATACAAGGAAAAAAATACTATTTTTTTTGTTCAGTTTCCACTATCAAAAAATGTTTTGCTCCTTCAAAAGAAATAGGCTAATAAATAATAATAATAATAATAATAATAATAATAATAATAATAATAATAATAGAAGAGGAGGAGATTGGATTTCTACGCCGCCCTTCACTACCCAAGGGAGTCTCAGAGCGTCTTACAAACTCCTTTCCCTTCCCCTCCCCACAACAGACACCCTGTGAGATAGGTGGGGCTGAAAGAACTCTGACAGAAACTACTCTTTTTCAGGAACAGCTATGCCAGAACTATGGCTTGCCCAAGGTCATCCAGCAGGTGCAAGTGGAGGAGTGGGGGAATCAAACCCGGTTTTCCCAGATTAGAGTCCACGCACTTAACCGCTACACCAAACTGGCAGTTTATGTTGTTTATTGACTGCATTTATCGTCTTCCTTTCTCGCTAAGATTTAGAGCAGACTGTACAGAGTAATCGATACAGTCTATATGAATAGACGTCAAATAAACCCTGTACTCTGGATTAGGATAACCAAAATCTGAACAAGCATAGTATATTAGACATGAAACAGTGCAGATACAATGCAAAAGGATGGTGTTAACATCAGTATAAAGTAATACACTGACAACAGGATAATGTGTGCAGCAGACAGATAATATGTCCCATGCACAGTGGTATGGCCCAGGGTAGCCCCATCTCGTCAGATCTTGGAAACTAAGCAGGGTCGGCCCTGGTTAGTACTTGAATGGGAGACCACAAAGGAAGTTGAGGGTTGCAATGCAGAGGCAGGCAATGGTAAACCACCTCCGCTTGTCTCTTGCTTTGAAAACCCTGCGGGGTTGCCGTAAATCATGTGCAAAGACAGCACTCTCCAGTATCAGTGCTGAGAGGCTGCTGTGTCACTGCGTCAGCCCTTAAAACTAGATCTTAGGAACAGGGCTTGGAGCGGAGCTCGGCAGAGAACTGGGTCTGACCTTGAAATCCAGGCAGTCCCAATAGAGTGAGTGGTCAAAAAAAAATCACAGCAGGACTTAAGCATAAGTAGTCTGTTGTTCTAGGACATAACTAACACCATGAAGGGGAAACTCCGCCCACTTCAGCCACACTTCAAAACTACAGAAGCTGAAGAGGGCCCAACAACCCCAACTAGTAGAGTCTGTGGTCCATTTCCGTTTATGAAGCACCATGTTGAACCCTTGTGTTACAGTATAACCTCAACTTTATGCAAAACCCCTCCTGAACAGTTCTGTTTTATGTAGTTTGTGGGATGACAGAAATACGGGAGCTCTCCTGACCTCCTCAGACAGGTCATTCCACAAGGTGGAGGCCACAACCGAAAAAGCTCATGTACAAAGGGTTACTGGCCATATTTGACCACCGGAGGTAACTACAGCCTAGGTCCAGTCAATGCATGGCAGGCTTAAGCACCAACCTCTATATGTTGATCGTACTTCATGAGCAAAGCCTGTACGTGTACGGAGAGCACATGTGTGTAGGTTCTCTGTGATCTCTTACCAAAACAGTGCAGGACACTTGAGATTGTGTGGAGAAGCAAAAGCATTTTGCACTTGTATAGGGCTCCATGCAACAGAGTGTATCGAGTGGGGGGGGGGGTCAGTGGGTCCCCCCTCCACACATTGATTGCACCCAGTTTTTAGTTATCTGCACAGGACTGTACTTGTCCCCTCCAGACATTAGCTGTGTTGCTTATTCCTCAAAGTTCTCTGTGCCCACATCCATTGTTGTCTGTTGGCTTGCCAGCCTGCTAAACACAACGGTCAAGGTCAGACCGGCCCTTTGGCTTATTGGGAAAGATCCAGATGGGCTGCTGTACTGGCCCGTGGGTGGCCAGGAACAAGTTGAGCTACAGAGCCCCTGTGATATTGTTGACGCCACTTGTTTCCACATACTGCAGAGCAGTTTTTAACATCCCTCTGTTCCTTATTGTTATTTGGCAAGCAGATGAAGAGGGGCTGTGGTCAAGAACATAAGAAGAGCCCTGCTGGATCAGACCAGGGGTCCATCTAGACCAGCATCCTGTCTCACACAGTGGCCTACCAGTTCCTCTGGAGGGCCAACAACAGGGCAGAGAGGCTGAGACCTTCCCTGGATGTTGCTTGCCTCCTGGCTCTGGGATTCAGAGGATTAGTGCCTCTGAATGTGGAGGTTCCCCTCAGTCACTATGGCTAGTAGCCACTGACAGATTTATCCTCCACGAATCTATCTAATCCCCTTTTCAAGCTGTTTATTCCTGTGGCCATCACTACATCCTCTGGCAGAGAATTCCACATTTTAATCACTCTCTGTTCAGTGGTAGAGAGTCTGCTTGGCATGCAGAAGATCCTGGATTCAGTCCTCAGCGTTGACATGGAAGACCTCTGAGTGAGATCTTGGAGGGTTGCTACCAGACAGAGTAAACCATATTGACATTGATAGATCATTGTCTGACTCTTGTGTTCCTGTGTTCAAGTAGATGTGAGATGAAGTTGGAAACCAACAAGCTCCCGGTGTCTTCTCCAAAGAGAGGAAAGCAGTGCTGTCCCCCTGTGCAGTTTCTAAGGGGAAAGGGTAGTGATCTCACCCAGGTGAAAGGCTGGAAGTTCCCCAATACACTGTTCTTCCCCCCTCTTTGAGAGATTTTCCCATCCCATGGTGGCATAGTGGTTCATCAGAGGAAGGGGGGCAGAGAGACGAACCTGCAAAACGACAGCCCTGATCAGATAGGATTTTTGGGTGCCCACATCAGCCTTTGGCATGAGCCAAACAGAGATAAGAAAATTGACAACATCCTGGTAGCATTTTTGCTGGCAGCTGTTTGGGCATGTTCATAACTTCTCTGTGGTTCCCTGGAGGAGTAGGAAATGAGAACCGTGTGCCAGAACTCTTACTCAGACCTGTCAATAACTAGCGATTATCCACGATAACATGGGCGATCCACAGATGGTTTGCAGGGCCGCAGGCCTCACTGTGAACCGGTGACAAGACTGCGATAACCTGGTAATGGCATTTTGGTGATTGCAGCCGATACAGGAGGTTACTCCCGAAGAAAAAGGGCCAGTTCACACAACCACTTTCTACTTCTCCGCTTTCTTCCGTCTGTTTGTGATTCAGCTCATGCCCAAGCTACATTCATTATTCTGTGACCTTCTAGAAAGCATTTGACTTGGACTTGCAATCTAGACACCTGTTGCGTGGTTCACCAGACCCTCTCACCTAACCTTCAGGTGGCACCTAGAGATCTCTCACCATTACAGTTCATCTCCAGACAACCAAGATCAGTTCCCCTGGAGAAAATGGCTACTTTGGAGGATGGGTTCTATGGCATTGTACCCTGACGATGTCCCCCCACCCCAAACCCTCCCCTTCCCAGCCTCCACTCCCCAAATCTCCAGGCATTTCCCAACCCAGAGCTGGCATGATATATGAATTCAACATAAGAAGAGCCCTGCTGGATCAGACCAGTGGTCCCTCTAGTCCAGCATCTTGATCTCACACACATAGCGTTGCCAGGTCTGGGTTAGAAAATACCTGGAGACTTTGGGGGTGGATCCCGGAGAGGGCGGGGTTTGGGGAGGGGAGGGGCCTCAGCAGGGTACAAGGCCATGGAGTCCACCTCCCAACGCGGCCATTTTCTCCAGGGGAGCTGATCTCTGTCAGCTGGAGACCAGTTGTAAAAGCGGGAGATCTACACACAACTGGCAGCCCTACACACAGTTGCTAACCAGTTCCTCAGGAGGGCCAACAACAAGGCATAGAGGCCGAGGCCTTCAAAGAACATAAGAAGAGCCCTGCTGGATCAGACCAGTGGTCCATCTACTCCAGCATCCGGTCTCACACCGTGGCCAACCAATTCCTCTGGAGGTCCAGCCACAGGGCACGGAGGCCGAGGCCTTCCCCTGAAGTTAATTCCTGGCTCTGGGATTCAGGGGCTTAGTGCCTCTGAATGTGGAGGTTCCCCTCAATCAGAGGCTGACTGCCTCTGAGGTTCCTCTCACCGTGGCTAGTAGCCACTATCCTCCATAAATCTGTCTCATAGAAAAACAAATGAGAGAGAGGGAGGAAGAGAGAGAACAGGATGTTTTTTTTGTAAGCAGAATCCCTTTTTTTGTGATCATTGCTGTGAAGAGGCCGTAAGTCTTTTTTAAAAAAATAAATGTGTTCGGTGACGAAGCAAAAGGGATACTCTTGAAGAAAGTACAGCACTTTTAAGGGGTGGGGCAGAGCGATAAGTGAGCCTGAGGTGAGGCCCGGCTGAGTCACGAAGGAGAAGTTCCTGCAGCCAGCAAAGAACTCGCCTTTCCGCTCTGTCCGCCGCCCGGTTCCTGAGCTGCCTGTTGACAAGGTAGGCTGGGTCAGTTGCAGAACCCTGGGTTTGGGAGGCCAGATCTCTTCTCACTGATGCCTGTGTAAATGGGGACAAACAGCTCTGAGGGCTGTAGCCCATTTAAGGGAGAGGGAGAAAGATAAGCCTCGGGAAGAAAGCTGTGAGAAAGTATGTGCTTTGTGTGTGTGTGTGTGGGGGGGGATATTGCTTCAGGAAGTTAAGGGTGGAAGAGATAAGTGCTTTAGCAAGGGCCAGAGACCAGTTAAGGGAACTGAAGTGTTTTGTTCTGCCGCAAACCTATTTGGGTTTGAATTGTTTGCTCTAGCCATTTGTGACAGGATATCATTGTACATCTTCTAGAGTTTAGAAACTTTCCTGAAAATTTAGAAATTTTTTCCCCCGATCCCCTTGCATAAAATCCACACAGTATTATCACCTTTTCTTTTTTCTTTTTAAAGTGAAACTTCTAACCCTTTTCTTCCTGGGAATACACTTAGGAGAGCGTAAGCTTTAGTGTCCAAAAAGCCCATCAAAAAAAGCAGCTTACCCCTAGCAGCGTTTGGGGCGGGACTGATAGCAGCCAAATGTAATAATTGTTTAGCCACCAAAAGGGTTGCCAGCTACAGTTTCGGCCGGGTGAGTTTAGAGATGGCATGCAGACTCTTTTGAGTAAGTGGTCTGATTTCTTCTTTATTGGCTGTCGGCTACGGGCATGAGACAAGGGTTGCCAACAGCCTGAAGAAAAATGTCCTGTCCCTTTAAAAGAGTCTTAACAGGGTCTTATTTATCTGGGTTGCCAGCTGCTGGTGGGGAAATTCCTGGAGGTTTGGGGGCGGAGCCCGGGGAGGGTGGAGTTGGGGAAGGGGAGGGACCTCAGCAGGGGTATTATGACGTAGAATCTAGAGCAGGGATGTCAAAAATGTGGCCCGGGGGCCAGATTGGCCCCCCGGAGGTCTTCTATCAGGCCTGCAGTGGAACTGGCTGTCTTCTGCTTCTTCTTCCAGTTCTGCTGCTGCTGCATCATCATAGGTTTGCAGTTTACAGATACACATCTGAACAGCATACTCAGGATTGGAACAGCACAGACATTTTGATGCAAGAAGCAAGAAGTGTCATTTATCAGACACTGTTAAATAAACAAAATATTGCAAGAGTGCTAATGTTTTAAGCGTGTTTTTATTTTAAGTAAAACAAACCCTTTGTGTTTGTGTCCTTTATAAAGTTTATATCTCCGCTACCTGGCATTACATTTTACGACGCACGTGGCCCGGCCCAACAAGGTCTCATTTACGTCAGATCCGGCCCTCATAACAAATGAGTTCGACACCCCTGGTCTAGAGCCATTCCCCCCCCCCCCGGGGGGGGGAACTAATCTCTGGAAATCAGTTGTAATTCCAGGAGATTACCAGGCTACACCTGGAGGTTGGCAACCCTATCAGGTAATATCCTTTTCCTTCAAGAAAAAGCTTCCACTCCCTATTTTCACATGTCAAGCATCTATTAAAGGAGCAGCTTTTCTCTCCAGGCCATTGGGAACCCTAGATGAGATGTTGGTTTTTCAGGGGAACTGATACCCGGTGGGCGTGAGGGCAAGGTGGAAACGGCTACAGCATAAGCTGTTTTCCGAAGCCAGCCCTTTCAATATCAGGCAGTGAGGCTTCTCCGCAAAGAGTTTCTCTGCCTTCTTTTGTCATGGCTACAAAAAGGATTCATTCCATCCTCCGTTTCCTTCTGCCGTCATCCTGCACGAGCGGAAGCATTGCCACAAATATTCCTGCACACATCTTCAGGTCCGTTGTTGTTGTTCAGTCGCACAGTCGAGTCCGACTCTTCGCGACCCCATGGGACCAGATCCCGCCAGGCCTTCCTGTCTTCCGCCGTCCTCTGAAGTTGGCTCAATTTCATGTTCGTTGCATCGATGACACTGTCTAACCATCTCATCCTTTGCCGTCCCCGTCTTCTTTGACCTTCAGTCTTTCCCAGCATCAGGGTCTTCTCCAGTGAGTGCTCCGTTCTCATTTGGTGGCCAAAAAGGTGAAAAAGCCATGCTTTGATTGACAAAGGCTTTTAATTCTTGCCTGACGGGCAAAAATTAAAGAGAGATGTCCTTCCTCAGCTTTGAGTTGCTGACTTGAACTTGTCAACTAGAAAATATGCCTGTTACAGGCACACAGCATATGTCAGGAAAAGGGTAGCAGGCCTGTTCGATACAGTTAAAATCCATCTTCCCGTTTCCATACATCTTTCTTGCTTGAAGAATGCCCCCGGGGGAAATTCTGCCTGACACACTGAAAAGTTGTAGAGTAGGCTGAGTGAAGCCAGAAAGAAAAAAAGATAGTGTCAGTAACAATATCATGATTTGCTTGCAGTTACGTAAGAGATCGGGCTTTCTGTGCTTCCTGCTAGAGAGCAGGTTGATTTCTTCGTTTTCCAGAAGATAGTACCCACAAACATTCTCCGTGACATGAAAGACAAATGCAGAATTCAGCATCTCCAGTGCCAGCCTACACCAGGCTGAAAAGGAAGAGAAAGAAGGAAGGTGTGCCCTGAGGTTGGTCCATCTCTCTGACAAGAAGCTTCCCCCCCCCCTTTCCTGTTTGTTTCAAACACTTCTCAGGAAGTGGCTCTTGCATATTTCTCCCCAGCAAGATTCTAAAACACACAGCAGGTTGCAGAAGTGGCTGATGTCATCATGGGGATTGTAGGCATTGCTTCTGTCAGGGGTTACTGCTTTTTCTCCTTTGTGGGGTTGACGGATATCACACTTTCCCCCCACAAGGTTGTTGTCATTAGCTTACCAGCGCTGTGATCAATCCCTGTCTTTAACAGTAGCCAGATGAACAGATCTTAGCAGGTGACGACGACATTTGTCTCCGTTCTGGAAACGGTTTCGCTTGCTCATCTCTGCAAGTGAAACCGGCGTTAAAAAGCACAAGAGCAAGCCGGTCTGGTTTCTTCAGTCAGTTGGTGACCCTATACAATTATCAGGACTGTTGTGTTAGTGATTACCTGCATTTCTGATATGTTGTCTGTCGACCTCTACATCCAGAGGCACTAAACCGCCGAATCCCAGAGCCAGGAGGCAACATCAGGGGAAGGTCTCAGCCTCTATGCCCTGTTGTTGGCCCTCCAGAGGAACTGGTTGGCCACTGTGTGAGACAGGATGCTGGACTAGATGGACCACTGGGTTGACCTAGCAGGGCTCTTTTTATGTTCTTATGAAGCCCTTGGCCTCCACGCCCTGTTGTTGGCCCTCCAGAGGAACTAGTTGGCCACTGTGTGAGGCAGGATGCTGGACTAGATGGATCACTGGTCTGATTCACCAGGGCTCTTCTTATGTACCTTCCGAACTGTAGAGGAGATGTAAATTATGGAACTGGAACAGGTGGGGAAAGTATTGTATTTGCAGCTTTTGGCTGGGATTGAGAACCTTTCTCTTAGGGACCAAATTGGGGGATACTGCTGCTTTCCGTAAGGAGCAAAACTGCAGTACTAAACAGGGCTTGAAGCCCGCTTATCAGCATTAGATTAGAGAACGAAGGTGAGCTTGCTGAGAGGAGCCGCTGTGAACTTAACTGTCACTTTGTTCTCACCTGTCTCTGAGCTGTAGCACAGCCTCTTCTGCGGCCGAATGCTACTCCATTAAACAAAAATTTCCCTACCTGCAGAAAGCTAAATGAAAAGTAGATATCCAGGCTAGAACTCTTTTCCTTGACAGGCTAGTTCTCTACGAACAAGGAGTTTTTGCAACTGACTGACAATTAAGAATAGAGCCCCTCTCACTTCATTTTTGTGATGGGAGAGCTGTACCTGTTGAACTTCTTAGTGTTCAGCTGTTTAAAAAAATGGAGAAAAGGGCAGTAGTCCTGGAAAGGACACTGAGAACTGTTTGGGGTAACCATCCTGTAGCAATGAATCACAGCAGGAGCCGGGACTCAGTTAAGCACATGGGCTGTGTGCAGAAAGAGCCTGAGATTTCTGGGGACAATCGTCCCCAGTAGCGAATGGACAGCCGGGACCCTGGGGAGCTGGTGCCCATTATAGTTGTAACCATTCTGAGCCGGATTACCCCATAGAGCAGTTTTATTTGTAGGTCTAGATCCAGCTGGTCAGCCGTGTTGGTCTGAAGCAGCAGAACCAATTGAGAGTCCAGTGGCACCATTAAGACCAACAGAGGTGTATTCAAGGTATGAGCTTTCAATGTGCAAGGCACACCTTTTGAAATACGTTAGAATGGCAGGCAAGGTTCCGGCTTATAGCCAGAGAATGAACAGCAAATGAACATGCAACATGATGATGATCAAGATATGCAAAGTTAATTTGCTGTTCATCCTCTGGCTATAAGTTTGAACCTTTTTTTTTGCCATTCTACGTATTTGATCAATTTTGCCACTCTCTGTATTTGGAAACGTGTGCCTTGCACATGAAAGCTCATACCTTGAATAAACCTGTGTTGGTCTTAAAGGTGCCACCGGACTCTAAAATTGTTAGCCTTAGCTCCAGGTAAGACTGCCAGATCCAAGTTGGGGAATTCCCGGAGGTTTGGGGGTGGCAGCCAGGGAAGGGTGGAGCTGGGGAAGGGAGGAGGCTTAGCAGGGACGCGATGGCAGAGAGTCCAGCCTCCAAAGCAGCCATTTTTCTCCAGGGGAGCTGACCTCTTTATTATGCAGATCAGCTATAATTTTGGGAGAACTCGAGTCCCCACCTGGAGGCTGGCCATCCCGTTTCAGACGATAAGCAGCCTTCTGAACGGATACATAACTAGATGCAACAGAGGCCAAGTCCCTCGTTTGTTTGTTTATATACGTCGTTCATCTGTACCCCGCCTTTCTCCCCGATGGGGGACCCAAAGCAGCTTATCTCATTCTCCTCTTCTCCATTTTATCTTCACAACAACCCTGTGAGGCATGCTAGGCCGAGAGAGTGTAACTGGCCCAGGTCACCGAGCAAGCATCTGTGGCATGAGTAGGGATTCGAACCCGGGCCTGCCAGATGCTAGTGCGACACTCATAAGCATTACACCACTCTGGTTTTGTTATCTGTGATGGTCACACAGGCTTTTGGTGACCACACAACCAACCACAAGTTGCGCTTGCTGAAATTGCCCCAGTTGTCTCTGTGTTTGGGGATCCCTTGCTAAAAAGTTTTTGGTATAATTTGTTAAGAGTTATTTCTCCAGGGCCAAGCGGAACGGAAGTATCGCGTCTCAAGTGCAGCCGAGAAAAGGTACCTGCAGTGTGTCCAGCCTGAGTAATTGTGCGTTGCATCAGCTGAAGGCTGTTTTGTACGGCTCATGATGTATTGTAGGACAATCCTGTTTTTTCCAGTGTACATTGGCCCCAAAGAACAAATAGCTCTTTGAATTTTAAAGCTGCAGAGGATCAGTTATTGCAGCTTAAACAACAGTGTGTAGGTGAATGCATTTAGCCGTCTATAATATTTATTATTATTATTATTATTTTAAATACCCGGCAGTTTTTCAGCCGGAGCTTTTAAGGCAGCTTATGTAATATAAAAATCAGCTACAGCACACTGAAATAGCGAAAGCAATGCAATGCAGTTAGCAACAAGAGCAAAGGGGCAGAGGGAAAGAAAGGTTCAAAATCAACATGTATCCCGAATGAACCCCCAGGCTAGAAAGGCTAGGCAGTGGGAGAGAGGGAATTCCCCGGATGAGGGGCCATTGCAGAAAAAGCCCCGCCCCACTTATCACTCATTCCATCTACAAAGCAGAGAGCCTCTGCTGTACATCTTAACTAGCCAGCAGCCTAGGGGTGCCAAGTTCCACCCCCCCAGAGAACTAGATCAGGTTCAAGATCATTAGTGTCCGGGGACCTACATACCCTCGGGGCCGCCTCTCCCAGTATGCCCTGGAAGAGCTACACTCAGGGAATAAGAACTTCCTGCTGGCCCCCGGCCTGAGAGAGATCTGTCTGTCCTCAACCAGGGCCTGGGCTTTTTCGGTCCTGGCCCCCACGTGGTGGAACTCTCTGCTGGAAGACTTCCGTGCCCTGCGGGAGTGGGCGTGCAAGGTGGAGATGTTCCGCCAGGTCTTCGGTTGAGGACAGCGATGGGGATGACATGACATCTGGCACTCTCCTATACTTCCCCATCCTTTGTAGCCCCTCCCCCCAGGGAGGCTGGGGGGCTGAATTTATTTTCTCCCACCATCTAGTATATGTGTGTTGCTTTTATCTTTTTTATATATCTTTTATTTTGTTTTTCGACATACATTTTTATTGATTGATCTTTTATCTATTGATCTCTTTTTAGTTGGTTTTAATCTTGATTTTAATTAATTAATTAATTTATTTATTTATTTTATGACATTTATACCCCGCCCTCCCCGCAAACGGGCTCAGGGCGGCTCACATAAGGCACCAGGTGCATTCGGTATACAAATTACAAATATAAATACAAGATTAAAGACTTTTGTATATTACTTTGTTGTAAGCTGCCCCGATCCCCACTTGTAGAGAAGGGCGGCCTAGTAAACCTAATTTAATAAAATAAAATGGTAAAATAAATAAATGGAGACTTACCTAGCTGGGGTTGTGCCTCACCAGTGATGTAATGACATTGTCAGGAATGTGCTGGAATCACCCCCCCCCCATGCACCCAGAAATGACGTGTCAGGGGATGGTGGGGGCGCTCTGGCATTTTGGCAAAACTTCATTGTTTAACCATAGAGTTTTGCCCAAATCCCAGAGCGTCCCCAGCAACATGCTGCCATTACTTCTGGCCACACAGGAAATGATGTCGTCGTGCTGGGATGTTAGCGATGTCCCGGTTTCTAGACTTTTTTCCTGCCAGCCATCTGAGTGGCAGCGGGGGATCCCCTGCTGTCAGTGGGGGCTTGGTGGGCCTTACGGCAGGCTGATGTGTATGAACCAGGGCTCTTTTTGTAGAAAAAGCCCAGCAGGAACTCATTAGCATAATAGGCCACACCCAACAGCAGAAACTTGTTAGCATATTAGGCCACACCCTGACAGCACAGCTCATTAGCACATTAGGCCGCACCCCCATGTTACCAGAACTGTGGTTATCCAGCCACACCCACCTTTTGCTTGTTATTCTGTTTACCTTGTTTGTTGTCCAAACCCAGGGCCTTTTTTTGTTGCAGGAACTCCTTTGCATGTTAGGCCACACACCCCTAATGTAGCCAATCCTAATGAGTTCCTGCTGTTGGGTATGGCCTATTATGCTAATGAGTTCCTGCTGGGTGTGGCCAACTTGGGAGCCAGCCAGAACTCCGTTCCTGTGCGTTCCTGCCCAAAAATAGCCCTGTGTATGACCACATGTGGGGAGGGGGAAGCAGGCATCATGGGGCTCATAATCAGTGTATTGCAAGGCGGCCCCTGGAGATCTCCCGCTATTGCAATCGATCTGCAGACAACCAAGATCAGTTCCCCTAGACAACGGCTGTTGTGGAGGGCGGAGTCTGTGGTGATATACGTTGCTGTGGTTCCGCCCCTCCCCAAACCTCCCCCTCCCTTCAGGCTCCACCCCCAACATCTCCAGGTATTCCCCAACTCAGAGCAGGCAACCGGTAGCTGCACATCCCTATTTTCCGTAATGAACACATTGGAGAATGTAGAATCGCCTCTTAAAGGTACAGGAGTCCTCCCTCTCCTTTATGTCTAGCACCACATGACGCACAGCTATGATTTACAACCTCCAGGTGGGGGCCTGGAGATCTCCCGGAATCACAGCCGATCTACAGACTACAGAGCACAGTTCCCCTGGAGAAAATCGCGGTTTTGGAGGGTGGCCTTTATGCCATCACCTCTCTGCTGAAGTCCCTCCCCAAACTCCTCCCCTAGATCTCCAGGAATTTCCCAACCCAGAGTTGGCAACTGGGTGTGCAGTATGGAATTTCTGCACTCAAAGCCCCCCCTTCCCCAACCTGGTGGTGTGGCAAAAGCCGTGCTTTTTGAATTTCTGCCCGTCACACAGCCTTTTGTTTCCGAGGCTCCTGCCTTTTTCTCCCCTCTGTCTTTTAAAACAGTTGTTCTTTGCTCACCTGCCACTGATAAGGATAGGTCTTCCTGCGAGTAAATGGTTGCAAAATGCCTTTAAATTATTCCGGGTGAGCAGGAGTGGTTTTGTCGTAGGTTTGAGTTTCTGCACATTCTGCCTCCACCCGGACGTCCCCTCCTCCATTCCCTTTGAGAGCCAGTTTGGTGTAGTGGTTAGGAGCGCAGACTCTAATCTGGGAGAACCGGGTTTGATTCCCCATTCCTTCACATGCAGCTGCTGGTGTGACCTTGGGTCAGTCACAAGTCCTTTCAGAGCTGTTCTCTCAAAGGCAGTTCTCAGACAGAGCTCTCTCAGCCCCACCTACCTCACAGGGTGTCTGTTGTGGGGAGGGGAAGGGAAAGGAGAGATTGTAAGCCACTCTGAGACTCCCTTGGGTAGTGAAGGGCAGGGTATAAATCCAATCTCTTCTTCTTTGTCACTCTGATTTCCTCCTGGTGTCAATTCTTAACTGCGACTTCCGATCCATTAAACGGAAGCCTCTGCCTGTTTACTGGTCTGTCTGCTTGTCCTGTGGATTGAAATCCCGGCCGCCGGGGTGGATGAAATGGGGTTTTGGTGTCAGGTCCTGGTTGCTGTTGGCCAGGGCCTCAACTCTGGGTGGATATGGCAGTGCTATAACAATGGTTTTATTGTCTGTAGTCACGGTGACCTGATTCTATTATTCATGTGTGACAGAATGGACAGAATTAACGACAGGCCTCCTTTGCTGGAGTCTGGGACAGGAATGATTCATTTAGCTACCAAGCAGGTTTTGAAGGGGGGCAGTGCCCAGGGGAATATGTAAGGGCCCTTGTCGTTTAATAATAGCTTACTAGGAACGTGGCACGGGGAGAGGAGCAAAACGGGAGGGGAGAAAGGGAAGCCTCCTGGGGAAGACATGATGGGGAAAGCCTTCTCGGAAGTAACATTTTAAGGTTTTTAGCATTGTAGTGCCATGTTTGGGAAAATGCCCTCCAGGCGGGGTTGCTGTGACCAGATTTTTAGTGGGATTTGTAATTTTAAGAGTGGCTGGCGGAGAAGGGTGAAGTACCATCGGATACACTTTCTCTTATTACGGGTGCCCAGTTCCTCAGAGGGACAGGGGTCTTCCACAGATGGCAGTGCGGAGGGAGCATGGGGTGAGGAACTTGGAATTACCTGGAACATAGTTTAAGGCGCGGGTCCCCAGTGTGGTGCCCGTGGGTCTCTGCCCGTACCTCTCCTGGCACCCGCCAGGTATTTCTAGAGAGTGGAAGGGGGCAGGTGGAGCTTTTGCCCAGCAAGGCTTCTGATTGGCCACTGGAGATTTGATTAGGGTTGCCAGCCCCCAGGTGGGAACGAAGGATTCCCCGATTCTGCGAGCTCCTGCTCGCCGCTGGACAGCTAGCTGGCTGGGGAAGCCCCACCCCCAGTAGCAAAGACCTAGCACGACATCCCCATCGTGACAACATTCTGCAGAAGTGAAGCCATCACTCCAGACACTCTGGTACTTGGGGCAAAACTCTGTGGTAACCATAGAGTTTTGCCCAAAATACCAGAGTGTCGTCATGCGATGTCCCTGGTGCGATGACAACTTTTCCGCATGATGTCATCACATCGGAGACATCATGTGCAGTGATTCCCCCCCCCCCCCAAGGAGAGCTCTCTCCCACTCCCCACCGGTGAGGAAGTATGACCTGGCAACCCTAGATTTGATAGCCTACACAGATTTTTTTTAAATGTTGCTTTGCCTGCAGCTGCCACCAGAGCACGAGGACCTTCACTGTGTGACTGTGGATAAGCTGTGTCAGCCATCTTGTGACTGACTCCACCTCCTGCAGCAGCCATTTTGTGGCCGCACCCACCATGCCATGCCAGAATTCAAAGGTGCCCACAGGATCAAAAAAAGTTGGGGACCCCTGTTTTGACAGTAGAGGGGGGAGCCATTGATGCTCTTCCAAGACGTTTTTTGTTGCTGGAACACAGAGATTTCAAAAAACTAAAGGCATGTGATTAACATATCTCACGCTTCTGTGAGTGCACGTACTTCTCGGAATATGTTTTGGGAGAAAATTACATAGAACACGTTATTGCAGGACCAGTACGGCTTCTGAGTGCGTTGCATTAATTGGCTCGTTTGGAAAAGATTGTTTTATCGTCCTTTTGTGGGGCCGAAGTATCTCCTCTTGCCTTCTTCCTTCAGACCTGTGGGCGTGCTGTGTACCTGTCAAGAAAAACGAAGAGGTTGTAGTGGAGACAAATAGCTTGTTTTCCAAAGCCGTTCTCATGTTGGCAGACTGAATTATGAATTCCTCTGGGGCTTTTAAAAATATTGGTATATTTTGAAATCCGCTGACAATACCTTCAGGGGCAAAAATGAAAAATAAAGATGCAAGGTTAACTCTTCGAAAGCCGTTCAGATGCGAGGGGCTGTTTAGCCTGAGATGGCCAGACCTCAGAAGCTTAGCAGGGGCCAGCCATGATCAGTGCTTGGGTGGGAGACACCCGGGGAAGTCCAGGGTTTCCGACGCAGAAGCAGGCGATGGCAAAGCCACTTCCGCTTGTCTCTTGCTTTGAAAACCCAGTAAGGGGAAGTTGACTGCGACTTGATGGCACTTAAACATTACAGTTTGTTTGTGTATTCACCTAGACTTGTACCCCGCCCTCCCCGCAAGCAGGCTCAGGGCGGGTTCCTTCAATATTAGTACAGTTTGCAATAACAATTGGAAACGATTTGAAACAACAGAACAGTACAGAAGTCGGAAAATACTGTGCAAGATCTAATCAAATATCTCAGCAATTAAGTTTGGTGTCGTGGTTAAGTGCGCGGACTCTAACCTGGGAGAACCGGGTTTGATTCCCCACGCCTCCACTTGCAGCTGCTGGATGACCTTGGGCAAGCTGTAGTTCTGACAAGAGCTGTCCTTGAAAGGGCAGTTCTTGAAAGAGCTCTCTCAGCCCCACCTGCCTCACAGGGTGTCTGTCGTGGGGAGGGGAAGGGAAAGGAGTTTGTAAGCTACTCTGAGACTCTTGAGTGAAGGGTGGGCTATAAACCCAATCTCCTCCTCCTCCTCCTCTTCTTCAAGATGGAACCGTAGGGTGGGTTCCCAGGTGGCTGTTTGAATCCAGGACACTGATGGGAGACCAACCGGGGGGGGGGGGGGGGGGCCACCGCCTCATCCAGCAGAAGAGCTCCGTCTTGCAGGCCCTGTGGAATTGTAATAAGTTACATTTACTTGTATTACTTGTAATAAGTTAGAATTACCGTCACTTGTGATTGTTTGTACTGGTCTGTTTCTCAATTAGGGCAGCCCTATTAGTCTGTCTGTGGCAATAGAAAAGAGCAAGAGTCCAGTAGCACCTTAAAGACTAACAAAATTCGTGGCAGGGGATGAGCTTTCGTGAGCCACTTGCTCACCTCTTCATTCTAACTGTATCTGAAGAACAGCAAAGTTTGAGTCCAGTGGCACCTTTAAGATCAACAAAGTTTTATTCAAGGTATGAGCTTTTGTGTGCGCACACACACTTGCTCAGATACAGTGAAATGGAATTTACCAGTCCATGCATAAAGGGCAGAGGTTGAACAGCAAATTAGCATACAACATAATGAACATGTTTTAACAGATGCAAGCAGGAATAACAAATTAAGTTTATGAGGGCATCATTGTTTGGATTTAATTCTGGGGGGAAGACGGTGTCGCAAGTAAATATGCCAAATTGGCAACAGACGTGTAGATGTATTCTTCTTAATTGAGGAGTGCTAAGAGTAATTAACTGAGGCCTTGTTGTCACGCTCCATCTGTCTGCTCTCGCACATGGAGGTAACTAATTAGCATATTTTTCTTTGAGGTGGGGTGATTTCTAGTACAGCGCTATGTCTCCTGTTTCTAGACCAGAGAAATGCATTCCAATACACCATTCTAGTATTCGTTGCATTACATTACGATCGCAATTCTAATCTACTGTTCCAAATAAGAAATACACTAAAATAAAGAGGATGTATGTAGCCCTTCTTGGTGAGAATACGGATGTAAGGACTTAATTAATTCTGCATATGTAATGAGCAATGCTCCCTCTAAGCTGTGGGGACTTGTGAGCAAAAATTCTACTTTGCGAGCTACTGCCATCAAAGTTGTGAGCGAGCGATTTGGCTGCTGCATAAATCAGTTTGCTCTCTAGCCATCCTTCCTGAGCTAAGATAAAAACGTGTGAACTGGAGGCTAAAAAACTGTGAGCTAGCTCACACTCACTCAGCTTAGAGGAAATACTTGAGATAAGAAGCCAATATCCCTGTTAAAGGGTGTGTGTGTGTGTGTGTTCCTAGTGTTGTGATCAATGCTCCCTCTAAGCTGTGGGGTCTTGTGAGCAAAAATGTTACTTTGTGAGCGACTGGCATTAAAGTTGTGAGCAAGTGATTTGGCTACTGCAGAAGTTAGGTTGCTCTGGAGCCGTCCTTCCTGAGCTAAGACAAAAATGCGGGAGCCGGAGGCTAAAAAACTGTGGGCTAGCTCACACTAACTCAGCTTAGAGGGAACACTGGTTGTGATAACTTGTAATTCAGCAATTTCCCTTTTCCTGAAGTTCCTTTGCAATAAAACAGCTACTTTGAGGCCACTCATTGAATATCCCGGAAGGTCGAGGTTTTCTCCTAGAGGTTTCTCAGTCTTGCGATTCTTGATGTCAGATTTGTGTCCCTTTATCCCTTGGAATCGGGTATGACCCTACTGGACTCAGACTTCGTTCCACTGCTTCAGACCAACACAGATCCCCACCTGGATATAGCTGAGGGAGCGAGCTCACGAAAGCTCATGTTGTTGTTGTTCAGTCGCACAGTCGAGTTCGACTCTTCGCGACCCCATGGACCAGATCCCGCCAGGCCTTCCGGTCTTCCGCCGTCCTCTGATGTTTGCTCAATTTCATGTTCGTTGCATCTATGACACTGTCTAACCATCTCATAAAAAGGTAAAGGTTCCCTGGCTCGAAAGCCAGTCGAATCTGACTCTAGGGTTGCGGTGCTCATCTCCGTTTCAAAGCCGAAGAGCCAGCGCTGTCCGAAGACGTTTCCGTGGTCATGTGGCCGGCATGACTAAACACCAAGGTGCACGGAACCATCTCATACCCTGCCACAAATTCAGCTAGTCTTTAAGGTGCTACTGGACTCTCGCTCTTTTCTCCGTTTATTGAGGTTCACTCTCCCCAAATTAAAGAATGCTCATTTCAGCGTGTTAAGCCCGTACATTTCAGTCTTAAAAACATCCACCCTTCAGGGAGTCCCTTTAAAAACAAAGCAAAGCGAGAGGGAACATGCCTGAAGAGAGGTCTGTTGGCTTTCTATCCCACCACTTAGGGTGGCCCATCCGGCATCGACTAGAGCCCAGGCCTTTCCCATCAGACTCCGGCTCTATGGAAGATCCCCCCCCCCCCGGGGGATCTTCAGGAGGCACTGCAAGGCCTGCCTGTTTGCCAGGGCTTTTGAGGGGGGTTGAATAGCAGGCATCTTTTAAGGGGCGGCGGTGGCTCAGAGGCTAAGACGCGGAAGCTGCAGACCGGAAGGTCTGTAGCTCGCCAGTTCGAGACCCGAGTGCCGCGTGACGGAGTGAGCTCCCGTCTCTGGGCCCAGCTCCTGCCAACCTAGCAGTTCAAAAGCACGAAATTGCAAGCAGATAAATAGGTACCGCTTCGGTGGGAAGGTAACAGCGTTCCGTGCACCTCGGCGTTTAGTCATGCCGGCCACATGACCACGGAGAAGTCTTCGGACAGCGCTGGCTCTTCAGCTTGGAAACGGAGATGAGCACCGCCCCCTAGAGTCAGATTCGACTGGCTTTCGAGCAAAGGAAACCTTTACCTTTTTTAAGGGGGGGGAGGGAGGTATTTGGGGGCATGTTTATTTTATCTTTGGTTTTAGCTGGGAATGTTTTAACTATTATTGAAAGTCGCCTTGAGCCAAGAGGAAAGGTGGGATACAACTGTTTTCATAAATAAATGTTGGGTGTATTAATGCAGCGTTCCTTGTGTGATGAACATGACTGCTCTGGCAGCTACTGCAGCGACTTCTGGGATCTCAGTGTGCGTTTTCAGATATCGGAGACCACAGAGCTTGCTGCGGCTCATGAGAGTCTTTGGCTTGTGTGGGCGGATGCCACCAGTGAGTGGAAAGAAGCAGCCCATAGTAATGTGAGAAAGAAAGAAAACCTTCTTGACTATTAGTGTGATTTGTGAGTGGGAGGGGGCCCAACCCGCACGTATGACTGAGCCTGCGTCCCCTAGTGTTTGGAGGCAACTGCATTTCTGGTCGTCTTTCGGGGGAGACTGTCAGGGCAGAAGCAAATGAGCAAAGGAAAGAGAGACCCGGCCACAAACGGGGTGAAAGGGATGGCTGAAGCAGCAGCAGTGCTGGGTACCAGTGCTCCCTCTAATCTGTGGAGTCTTGTGAGCACAAGTTCTACTTTGTGAGCTGCTGGCATTAAAGTTGTAAGCGAGCGATTTGACTGCTGCATCAATTAGTTTGCTCCGGAGCCACCCTTCCCGGGCTAAGACAAAAATGTGTGAGCCGGAGGCTAAAAAACTGTGAGCTAGCTCACACTAACTCAGCTTAGAGGGAACACTGCTGGGTACTGCTGTTGCCCAGAGAGCCGACTGCGTTTAAAATGTGTTTGTTTATTTATTTATTTATTTATTATATTTATATCCCGCCCTCCCCGATGGGCTCAGGGCGGCTCACAGAGGCAAGGTAAACTGAGCCATAGTTAAAACATATGATACATAATAAAAACATCCAAACAATTAAGACATTGCCTGGTTGGAGTTGAAGGGGAGAAAGGGAGCACAGTGTGTTGCCAGGAGATTCTGGTTTCCCCCCCTCCCGCCAACCAATTCAGCAAAGCAGCTGGGAATCTTTTACCCTGGGAACAACAGAATGCCAAGTGGTGGTGGATTAAGGTTGCCAACCTCCAGGTGGTAGCTGGAGATCTCCTGGATTACATAGATCAGTTCACCTGGAGAAAACGGCTACCTTAGAAAGTGGACTCTGTGGCGGTATACTCCACTGAAGTCCTTCCTCTCCCCCAGACTGTGCCCTCCTTGGCCTTCACCGCTGAAATCTCCAGGTCATTCCCAAGCTGGAGCTGGAAACACTATGATGGCCAGAACGTGGACAAAGGCATCCTTTCCTAACCTAAGCCATAGTTAAACTCTTTGCCAGGCCCTGAACCTGTTCTCTGTTCTTTGCTTTCTCCTTGTCACAGTTTGCTACTTGTACTATAGAGAACAAATATGTAGGACAATATATGACAAAATTCCAGATTTTCAGATAAGTGTCTCACACACACACACACACACACACACACACACACACACACACACACACAAACCTCTGACCTGGCTAGCCTGATCTCGTCAGATCTCGGAAGCTAAGCAGGGTCAGCCTTGGGTAGTATTTGGATGGGAGACCTCCAAGGAATACCAGGGTTGTGACGCAGAGACGGGCAATGGCAGACCACCTCTGAAATGTCTCTTGCTCGCCATCTAGTGGTGCATAATGCTAAAAGAGCTAGAACTTTTGGCTGCTAGACAATCTTAGGATCTCCTGGCTATGCTACACACACTGCCATATGATAATTTTTAATATGTATATAATAATAGGCGTGATCACATAAAGCAAAAACACAATGCAGCTAAGGAGGTTTCTTTCCAAAAGTTTGCTTCCAGCAAACTGCAAATGTATAGGTTGATTTCCCCATTGGGCCAAATGGCACACTTCCAGGACCATTGTAGGTTGGGGAAGGGGGAGGTGAAGCCTTTTCTCAAAACAGGTTGCAATCCAAATTGGGTACTGAACACATGGGAATTGAGGAGAACCTGCAACTCACATAAGACATAGGGTAGGACCTGCAAACTGTGGATTGAATAATATGCAGATTGGCTTGCAACTAGCTTCCAAACTTACTTACCCCTCTGTTTTTCTAGTTCACTGTAAATTCTGGACTGGATTGATTTGGGATCAGTTTTGGACAGTCTGGGTCAAGAAGTTGTTACAAACACCACAGTAGCCATGTTCACAAGTTACAGTGAACACATGTACAACATATTGCACACTTGTTTTATATATATGTGCGCTGAGTGATTCTAATGTTATGTACAATGCTTGTGTGATTTAAAACCCACACTTATCCGGGGACCCATCCCTGGTTTCATTTGTAAAGCGAACGCACATTGGCTGTTTCATACAAACAGATGGCTGTCAACCAGTGGGTAGTCCAGGGAAGTGGGGAAACCTGGAAGTGATGTTACATCTGTCTAGGAATCGCCAGAAAGTCTGTGGCTTTACCATAGAGTCTCTGGCAATTCCTACAGCGGACAGACATCACTTCCAGGTTTTCTCCATATGTGATGCCGTGCTGTCTCCTGATGGTATTTTTTTTAAACCTTATTTTTCTTCCGCCGGAGTGGTGACAGGAAACGAGGCTAGGGCGATGGGGAGACTTGGCAGCTGGAAGGCCTAAAATCCCCTCCCGGGCAGAGGGGTATCAACTCGAGCTTGGGAAACGCCTGAAGATCTAGGAATGCTCCTGTTTGGGGAGTGCAGAATTTGGAAAGTGACCTTTTGTGGTTCAGTCGCACAGTCGAGTCCGACTCTTCGCGACCCCATGGACCAGATCGCGCCAGGCCTTCCGGTCTTCCGCCGTCCTCTTAAGTTTGCTCAACTTCATGTTCATTGTATCTATGACACTGTCTAACCATCTCATCCTTTGCCATCCCCGTCTTCTTTGACCTTCAATTCAAAGTGACCTTAGCAGGGTGTAAGAGTCCATCCTCCAAAGTTGCCACTTCCTCCAGGGGAGAAGATCCCTGTGGTTTGGAGATCATCTGTAATTCCGGGAGATTTCCAGATCTCACCTTGAGGAGGGTAACCCCACAAATGCTAGAGGCAGTCCACACACTGTCAGTTGCCGAGTGTTACTGTAAATGGTGTTTGGGGGGGATGAGTAACAGGCAAGGTCATGATTTTCAACTCTTGTCAGTTTCACTGTTTTCAACTAAATTTGTAGAATGGTGTGTTGAAAGGCAAGCTGTTAATTAATGGCTGACTCCCCGAAGGACGTTCTGGAGAGAGCGGCTCATGCTAGAACAGTGGTTGCGGACCTGTGTTCTGTGCACGGAGGGATTCTTTGAGAGCCTGTGAGGGGAGGATCAATAAGGCCACCAGCAGTGAAGGGTTAGTTCCCCCAAAAGGCAGCTTTCCCATCAGTGTTGATCTCCTCCTCTGGTGTGCAGCTGCGGAGAAGTGGCAGGGCACGGGGCACAGTTCCCACAGGGTGACGGACTTAACAATGTCCCGGATGAGCAGAAGGGGCGTATAATGCTCTAGGATCCTCTGCCGTGCTCAGGGGTTCCTTGGCAGGTGAACCAATGTGGAAAAGGAACCCCGAAAGTGAAGAAAGTGGAGAAACATTGCTGCAGTGGGAATACAACTTGCTTGGAGGGCGGGCAGATCCGGTAGCCAGACTGCCAATCAGTTCAGAGTTACTGTGCACCAGTGTTCCCTCTAAGCTGAGTTAGTGTGAGCTGGCTCACAGTTTTTTAGCCTCTGGCTCACGCATTTTTGTCTCAGCTCAGGAAGGAGGGCTCCAGAGCAAACGAACTGATGCAGCAGCCAAATCGCTCGCTCACAACTTCAATGTCGGTAGCTCGCAAAGTGGAATTTTTGCTCACAAGACTCCACAGCTTAGAGGGAGCATTGCTGTGCACATAATTATTATTTTTTTTTAACTATGCAAGGATAATTTCCAAGAGTTTCTTGGGATGAAGGCGGGCACACACACACACACAAATCAATAATTAAGGAAAATTCTGGTACAAGACAGTGCGCAAGCATCGTGCAGACGGGCTGCAGTGCGGCAGCTTCAGAGACGACCCCATTCCATGTAGGAAAAATGTGTGAGCGAACCTTTTGACCTCCGTGTGATTAAACTCTGCAGTCACATTTCCTGATTTGTGCATGAAGACCTAAGAGACCTTTTGTGGTACCAGCTTCTGCGTCTGTTCCATATTGTGAAGACCCTGCCGAAAGGAAAGGAATAACCTCTCCTGAAAGATTTGCATTTGCCATTACACTTTCATGGCTTCTGCCTGTTTTATACGGAGCTTGTTTTGGATAAAGTGTGTTCTTTCCTTGGCATACGTTCGCAGTGGGTTCCTAAACAATCTGTATACAAAAGGAAATTTTCCTCTCCCTTTTTCCTGAAGTAGTGGGAGCAGCAAGATTAATGAGCTGTCAGGCATCGAAGTAATAAAATGGTTCAGAACATACGTGGAATCAGACTGTAATTCCAAAAGGGACTTCAGGAAGGAAAATGTGGCTGTTACTTCAGGGCTTTATAATCTGGTAATTAGATTTCTCTTGTTTGAAAGCCAGTCGAATCCGACTCTAGGGGGCGGTGCTCATTTCTGTTTCCAAGACAAAGAGCCAGCACTGTCCGAAGACCTCTCCATAGTCATGTGGCTGGCCTGACTAAACGCCGAGGCACACGGAACGCTGTTACCTTCCCACCGAAGCGGTACCCATTTATCTACTTGCAGTTTCTTGCTTTCGAACTGCTAGGTTGGCAGGAGCTGGGGCCAGAGACGGGAGCTCACTCCGTCATGCAGCACACTCGGGTCTCGAACTGCTGAACTACTGACCTTCCGGTCTGCAGCTCAGTGTTTTAACCTCCAAGCCACCGTGGCCCCTTAATCTGGTAATTAGTTTGAGCCAAAAATTGAAATTATGTGAAATAGCCTGGAGATCCTGGGGGGGGGGGGGGGGGAGCGGCTGCCAACGCTGTAACTCTTTTTGGCACCACTAGTTGGCAGGCTGTGTTTATTTTTGGGCTGAGAGTGCTGTGACTTGCTTAAAATCACCCAGCTAGCTTCAAGTGGGGAAGCGGGAAATCGAACCCAGTCCTCCAGGTTAGAATTGTGAGCTGGTCTTAACTACTACACCAAACTGGCTTTCTAGTCTTGAGGCTTAGAGGAGGAAATCAGTTGATTGCGGCCTACTGGGCATAAAACGGCATCAGCGTTGAGAGCCGGCAGAGGGCCCTGACGCATGGATGTCCAGCTTCAGTTTGAAGAGGTGAGTCCTCAGAGATTCACATAATTGAGTCCCTGTCTGTGAGGTACAGAAGTCTGAATTCAGGAAACGTCCTTACGCAGAGCCAAAGTTTGTTCAATTTATTAGGCAAAAAGAAGAAATCAGACTGATGTGAATAGCACGTCCAGGAGGCTAATGAGATCAGAGGTGCTCCGACTGAATTGCCCTGTGCGTTCTGATGCAAAGCGTCATTTGAACTCGGTAGTTCTAGGGGCATAGATAATCAGGTATTCGAATACGTAAGTTCTTTTACCAAGGATTTAGTGATGGGAAGGAGACAGCGTGTTTGGAGGCAAGTCTAATGCTAAGCTTCTGTTGCAAAAAAAGGCCGAGCTTGGGTCCGAGGGATGGACCTTTTAATATACGCAACCCTCAGTTTGCACTCTGGCAAACCTAAGAAGAGCCTTGCTGGGTCATAACAAAGATTCATCTTGTCTAGGTTGGATCCTGCTTCTAACAGCAGGGAGCCAATTGCCTCTGGGAAGCCCCACAAGAGGTTGCTCTTGCAGATCCATCTCTGGTATACAGAGGGGCACTGCCTCTGGACATGGAGGCTTTATTTATTAATAATATTTGATAGCTACTGATGGATTTTGTCCTCTGTGGATTTGGCTGATCCTTCTTAGAAGCTTCTTAGAGCCGGTTTGGTATAGTGGTTAAGTGTGCAGACTCTAATCTAGGAGAACCGGGTTTGATTCCCCACTCCTGCACTTGCAGCTGCTGGATGACATTGGGCAAGCCATAGCTCTGACAAGAGCTGTCCTTGAAAGGGCAGTTCTCTCAGAGCTCTCTCAGCCCCACCTACCTTACAGAGTGCCTGTTGTGGGGAGGGGAAGGGAAAAGGAGTTTGTAAGCTGCTCTGAGACTCCGAGTGGAGAGCGGAGTATAAATTCAATCTCTTCTTCTTCTTCTTATCTAAAGCTTAGATAAAATGTTGTTGGGGAAAAGAATTAACCTGTGTGCCTCCCTATTCCTCCTCCTCCTCTTCTTCCTCCTCTTCCTCTTCCTCTTTTTCCTCTTCCTCTTCTTCTTCCTCCTCTTCCTCTTCTTCCTCTTCCTCTTCTTCTTGGTTCCTACCAGAGAGAGGAGCTACCTGTGCAGACCAGACAGTGTGTCAGCATGTTATAGCTGTTTGCCTTGGGTCACATCACAGCCCAAGATGTGGTGGCGTGAGCAAAACAACACACTAAAGACATGTGGCCTAAAGCCTCTCATTCCTGACCTGGATAGCCCAGGCTAGCCCGATGTCATCAGATCTCGGAAGCTAAGCAGGGTCAGGCATGGTCAGTATTTGGATGGGAGACCACCAAGGAAGCCCAGGGTTGCTACACAGAGGCAGGCGATGGCAAACCACCTCTGAACGACGACAAACCACCTTTGTCTTGAAAACCTTATGAGGTCACCGGAAGTGTGCTGTGACTTGTGGCAAAAAGAAGCAAAGGGGGGGAAAAACCTATTGTGGTATTTTTGCTAGTGAATTCCATCTGTTGAGTATTCACTGGGCGAAGAAGCATTTTTTTCAGGCCTGAATCTACTGTCAATCAGTGTCGTTGGCTGACCCCAAGTTCTGTTAACTGTAGTGGGGGTGGGGACAGGACTTCCCTCCTATTCCTGTCTTTGCCCCTTTACTTAATGAGCCAGAGAGAGGAAAGCACTGAAGGCCCAGTATTGCAGAGAGGTGAGCTTCTTTTATTCGGAAAGAAATGGCTTAATAACTGACTGGTACTCTCCATTACAGCAGCTGCCAAGGAAACATTGCACAATATCCCTTTGAGGCATCCTTTCCCCTCTCAAATTATACAGAACAAAGGAAAGTGGTTTCAAAAGATAGTACCTCTGCCAGTCTTCCCTTTTGATCAGCAGCCATATGTTTCTTTATCATCTATTATGAAGCTGCACAGGCTTCCTATGTTTGTTCGGCTGTGCTCTTACCTAGCTGCAGCCAGTTTGGTGTAGTGGTTAAGTGTGCGGACTCTAATCTGGGAGAACCGGGTTTGATTCCCCACTCCTCCACCTGCACCTGCTGATGTGACCTTGGGTCAGTCACAAGCTCTGGCACATATGTCCTTGAAAAAGAGCAGTTTGTGTCAGAGTTCTCTCAGCCCCACCCACCTCACAGGGTGTCTCTTGTGGGGTGGGAAAGGGAAAGGTGTTTGTAAGCCACTCTGAGACTCCAAGTGAAGGGCGGGGTATACATCCAATCTCCTCCTCCTCCTCCTCCTCCCACCTATGTGGATAAACGTGTTTCAGAGACGCAGAATTCAGAAATGACAAGGAGATCCGATCCGGATTCTAGGTGAAAGCTGTGAACTGAACGGGGTGGTCAAAGTCCGTTTTACCTCACTTTTTCAAAGGAAGGACTTCTTTTGGGTTCCTCAGTGGGACGAGCTTCTTCAGGAGGTGGTGGGCTCCCCTTCTTTAGAGGTTTTCAAACAGAGGCTAGTTGGCCATCTCAAAGCAATGCTGATGCTGTGAACGTAGGCAGATCCTGAGAGGGAGGGCAGGAAGGGTTGCCTCAGTGCTTAGTTCTCGTGGCCCTTTTCTCACACGCCCAGGGAAATGCTGATCACCACTTTGGGGTCAGGAAGCAATTTTTCTCCAGGCCAGGTTGGCCGGGGATCCTGGAGGGGTTTTTTGCCATTTTGTTGGCTTTGAGCAGGGGTCACTGGGGGTGTGTGGGGGGGAGGAATTTGTGAATTTCCTGCATGGTGCAGCGGGTTGGACTAGATGACCCCAGAAGTCCCTTCCAACTCTATGATTCTATGAGTCACTGCTGGTCACTTCTTCAGATAACAATTCTGAAGAAGCATCTATGACTTGGCATGTTCAAAGAGATGGTGGGGGAATAGATAGTGAGGCCCTCGCATTTTTTATTATTATTTTTAACAAGGTGGGGGAGATGAGCTGCTGGCATTTTTGCTAGAATTTAGACAAAAGTAGCAATCACCAAAATAATGACTTCTGTCTCCTGGTAATCCTGGTTCCCTGGTAACCGCGGTTAAGAGACCAGGCGTTAGCGCCGAGACTGTGCATTCCCTCCACTTGCCCTCTTCATTCTTGGGAGAGAATTCTTCCCCCACCTCCTTGACCGCAATTCAGGGTCCCCTCGGCTAAACCACGAGTAAGCATAAACTCGGTTAGGGCTAAACAAGTATGTCCTTTTTCATTTCTGGCGGGTGGGTGGGGTTGTCATCATTGTGAATGACGACTACTCATTTTCATCACTGGTTTTGACAGTTTTCGTCGATGCCATTTGGGTAACTTCCATACAATTCCTATGGAGTTTATGCATGTACATAGTTTTATATATTGCATCATGCTTGTTTACAGACACAAAAGTAATGTCGAAAGTTTCCCATGTTTTATGGAAAACATTTGTTGCACAGAAATTGAAAATGGAGATTCCTGGGTGCGGTTTGCACAGCGAGGAAACAACACCCAGCATTCTTGAGAAATTTCGTATCATCCTTGCTCCGTGTGACCATAGCAGGGGGCTGAATCGGCATGAGACAATGGTTTCGAAAGACAGCTTAGAGTACCTGCAGTCACTGTCGGTGCAGATGTTCCGTTCACCTCTGCAAAAGTGGGACGGGCAATTGAGAAAAGGAAGGGGGTAGGGGGAAAGGAACGTGACCGGGATGGCCCAGACTAGCCCGATCTCATCAGTTCTCAGAAGCTAAGCCGAGTTGGTTCTTGTTGCTGCTGGGATGGGAGACCACCAGGGAAGTCCAGGGTGGCTGTGCAGAGGCAGGCCATGGCAGACCACCTCTGAACATCTCTTGCCTTGAAAACCACATTGGGGGTCACCGTGAGTCAGCCGTGACATGATGACACTGTCCACACACGGACAAAGGGCATGCCGAGTCCGACTCTTCGCGACCCCATGGACCAGATCCCGCCAGGCCTTCCGGTCTTCCGCCGTCCTCTGAAGTTTGCTCAATTTCATGTTCGTTGCATCTATGACACCATCTCATCCTTTACTGTCCTCGTCTTCTTTGACCTTCAGTCTTTCCCAGCATGAGGGTCTTCTCCAGTGAGTGCTCCCTTCTCATTTGGTGGCCAAAGTATTTGAGCTTCAGTTTCATCATCTGGCCTTCCAGGGAACAGTCAGGGTTGATTTCTTTTAGGATTGACTGATTTGATCTTCTTGCAGTCCAAGGGACTCTCAAGAGTCTTCTCCAGCACCATAGTTCAAAAGAATCTATTATTTGGCGCTCGGCCTTCCTTATAGTCCAACTCTCGCAGCCATACATGACTACTGAGAATACAATTGTTTTGACCATGCGGACTTTTGTTGGCAGGGAGATGTCTCTACTTTTTATCATGCTGTTTAGGTTCTAGGATGTATTAACAGTGTAAAAGAAACTTGGAAGAGCTTTGCGTTTGGACTTCCCTCTCATCCCAGGCTTTCTTTTCCCTCTGGTACGCAGATTCATCAAGGTCAGCATTATGACTGATGGGGACTATGACTACCTGATCAAACTCCTGGCCCTGGGGGACTCTGGGGTTGGGAAGACAACCTTCCTGTACAGGTACACCGACAACAAGTTCAACCCCAAGTTCATCACAACAGTTGGAATCGACTTCCGGGAAAAACGTGTGGTGAGTGTCTCCCCCTCTCTTTGCTGGCCGTTGTATAGCTCTCCCTCTGAGTTGTGAGTGACCTGTCTAGATCTTTAACCTAGCCAAAGGCTGTGTTCATGTGCAGTTTTAGATTTTGCTGATATTTCAGATGGTTCCTTTTCTCCTTTTCTCTGTGTTCTGAGCTTTTAAGCTATGGAATAACGATGAATCGCTAGCAAGATTTTAAGCATTGTTCAGAGTACTCATGTGGACTTGGGAAATAGCTTACTAATACTTGCCTGTTCTTGATTGTTCCATCTGAGCATACTGTCTAATACTTAGAAAGAAAACTGAGTTGGCTTGCGTTGGGAAGGAGGGGTCGTAAAGATGTTAGGCATTTTGGGTTCTGGTTCGGCTACCCGAACCAGCAGAAGTCTTCCTGCCATTCATTGCTAGCTGGTTTACCCATTACAGGCGATGCATTGGAGCTGAAAGGTGGACTTTTAGGTCTTCTGAGAACTCAGGACTGTTAAAAGTGATAAAGCTGGTCCTGACCTGGATAGCCCAGGCAAGCCCAATCTCGTCAGATCTCGGAAGCTAAGCAGAGCCAGTTTGGTGTCGTGGTTAGGAATACGGACTCCAATCTGGGAGAACCGGGTTTGTTTCCCCACTCCTCCACATGCAGCTGCTGGTGTGACCTTGGGTCAGTCACAAGTTCTTCCAGAGCTGTTCTCTCAGGAGCAGTCCTCGAAAGAACTCTCTCAGCCCCACCTGCCTCACAGGGTGTCTGTTGTGGGGAGGGGAAGGGAAAAGGGATTGTAAGCCGCTCTGAGACTCCTTCGGGTAGTGAAGGGCGGGGTATAAATCCAATCTCTTCTTCTTCTTGGCAAGTATTTAGATGGGAGACCTCCAGAGAATACCAGGGCCGGGAGGCAGAGGCAGGCTATCAAGCCACCGCTCTGAACATTCTCCATGCCCCAGTAGGAGCCGCCAGAAGTCACCATGGCTTCCAGGTGCAAGCACACACGCATAGGCACCTGCATGGCTGGATACAGATCTCTAGCGCTGACATTAAGAACGATCTATAGTTGGCTTCCGGTCTGTGGGTCAGCGATGGCAGTCGTTCTCACCGGACCTCAGGGGAGCGGCCCCCACACCAGCAGTATGGAGGGGTGCTAACCCTTTTGCGATAGGCTCCAGGCCAGAGGGCTTTTGAGGGGCTAACCCCTTTGCGATAGGCTCCAGGCCAGAGGGATTTTGAGGGGCAGCCTCTTCGATGGCTCAGTGCCGGAGAATTGAGGCTTCCCTCTGCCCTGATGGTCCTGCCGCTGTGTGGCCCGCGGGCACAAGCTGATTTGACTGGGACAAGCGCTGGAGATCGAGCAGAAAAGCAATTACTGCAAGCGAGGTCAGAGAAATGACCAACAATGAATGTGAGTTCAAAATAAGCGGAATAATTTAAAAGCGACCCCCCCCCCGTGGGAAAAGTGGAGCGCAAAGAGGGATGCCTTTGGCGAATGGTCAGATAAGCGAAACAAAGGGGCGGGGGGGGGGACAACCAGCAATATTGTTTTGAGAGACTTACTTGAGCGCTGACATTGAGGCGACGATTTTTTTAGCCCGTGAGAAGCGGTTTGGAAGTGTAAACAATCATATAAAATGGCGGCCTTGCAAAAAAAGTTTAAAACGAAACCGGCGGGTAGTCAGAGTCCAAAACCGGAAGAGGGAGCAGATGTCATGAAAATGTTAGCGGATATGCTTAAGCCGGTGATGGAGCAACTCGATGGTATTAACCAGCAACTGACTTCCTTGAATGAAAACTGTGCATCCCAGCAGCGCCAACTGGCAGAGACGGAGAAGAAGGTGGAGCATGCAACCGAGATAATTAAAGAGATAGACACCACAAATAAGAAAATGAAGAAAAGAATGGGGGAAGTTGAAGCAAAACAAAACTTCCAAGAAAACCGTTTGCTACAACTACAAATGGAAAAAGCCAATATGATTCTCAGATTCCAGGGAGTGCCTGAATCGGAAAAGGAGAATCTGAGGAAGCTTCTCAATGAGATCATCGCCCCAGCAGTAGGCTCAACAGCGGATGAACTAGTAAAAGAGATGGAGACTACCTATAGGGCATACTCCAATTATATTAAAACAAAATTGCCTGCCTGGAGAAATTGTGGTCAGATTCTCAAGAAGACAGACATGCTATTTTAAAAGCGACTTCAGCAACTCCACTGAAACTGGGGAATACAAACATTAAAACTTTAAAAGACATTCCATTTGAAATTCGCCAAAAGAGGAAAAGCTATAAGGACTTAATTTAAAGCCAAAGAATTTTTGAGATGTCAGTTGGGATCGGAGGAAGAATCGAAATCAAGTGACTCCGCTACCTCTGGAACGGATGAAGACTCTGCTGTAGAAACCGGTGCAGGCGCAATGAAAGCTACATATGATTTCAGAGACAGAAAACCGAAGTAAAGGGAGGAGGACTCTGAAAATGGCCTTTTGAAGCAAATACCAAGAAGATGCTCAGAAAGTTCTCTCACAATAACTAATATACTAACATTGAAGCCGAGACAAAAAAGAACTCTACAAGTATATTGTTGTACTAACACTTTTATTAATAACACTTAGATTAACACGGATATGGTCTCCTCCTCTTGGGTTTTCAGTATAGTGTGGTTATCTTTCCTTTATCCTTAGATGTAGTCCCCTTCCCTCATATTTTCTTTGTAGTTTGATAGTCTAATATAAAAATAATAAAAATATCCCTCCGGGGATTTAAAAAAAGGAAAGAACAATCTATAGTTATAAAACAATCCACCTCTGAAGCTCAGCTTTTAACTACGTTTCAGGTCTTCCTCAGCTTTCCAGAATGGATTGTGTTACAAATGAATTTGGGATGGGTGGGATTGAAGCTTGCCATTTTGTCGTGTGTCTTTAAGTATGCATGATATATACCTTAACTGTGTATTGTTTCACAGCAATACTCTAGAGTTCTGTACTGTTGCAGAGCAGTTCTAGGAATCTAAATGTAGCCGAAGGTCACGGTGATTGAAATGCACTCACAGTCCCTTTTTTGGTGTCTCCATCTTTCTCTTCCTGCGTCAACAGTTGCATTGGCAATCGAACTCCGGTATCAAGGCCAGATGATGTCTCATTCAGATAAAAATCCTTGTTTGGTGTTCCTTTTTTTTTTTTTAAAGCACAAAATGCACTTTGCAACTTGCTATTCTGGGAAGTGGCCTTGCTACATTTCTGTTCTTCTTACCCCTAAGCCCTCATTTTCACAGAACTGTCCCCAAAACAGTAAATGTCCAATTAACGCCAATTGGGCAATAATTGGAAAATAAATGGAAAAGACCAGTGGTAGCTGCTTTTCGCTGGCATGAATTCATGCTGTTCTTACTTAGACATGCGTATGACACAAAGGTGATTGAGAATCTTTATTGTCTGAGTTTCTGTCCAGGTTTGGATTCCTGTTGCTGTATTTTAAATAACGGTGGACTGTTCCCTTGTATCTCACCTACCTTGCAATACTCATCTTATTAAATTGGGCTGAGACAGAGTCATCAGTGCCCTTGGTGACAAAAGAGAACCTCCGCATACCGTGGCAGTCAACCTCTGAAACCCCTTGCTAAGGAGGCAACATGAGAGAAGGTCTGTCTGCCCTGTTTGTTAGACCTTCAGGGCAACTGGGTGGCCGCTGTGTGAAATAAGGTGCTGGACTACTGGTCTGATCCAGCAGGGTCCTTGGGTTAAGCAGCACTCCTGGCAATGGATGCCTGTGTAATTGTCTACAGGGGGTAATGCCCATGGCGAGCAAATGGTGAACTAAGTGGTGTGCCCTCTTGGCTTTCCCAGTGATCCCCCGAGCCTGCGAGCCTGGTCATTCATTCATTCATTCATTCATTCATTCATTCATTCATTCATTCACAGAATCATAGAGTTGGAAGGGACCTCCAGGGTCATCTAGTCCAACCCCCTGCACAATGCAGGAAATTCACAAATACCTCCCCCTCCGCACCTCCAGTGACCGCTGTTCCACACCCAGAAGAAGACAACAAATCTCCAGGATCTCCAGCCAGCCTGGCCAGGAGAAAAACTGCTTCCAGACCCCAAAGTGGCGATTTAGCATTTCCCTGGGTGTGTAAGAAAGGGCCGCAAGAACTAATCAATGATCCCTCTAAGCTGTGTTGTCTTCTGAGCAAAAATTCTACTTTGTGAGCTACTGGCATTAAAGTTGTGAGCGAGCAATTTGGCTGTTGCATAAATTAGTTTGCCCTGGAGCCATCCTGCCTGAGCCAAGACAAAAATGTGTGAGCTGGAAGCTGAAAAACTGTAAGCTAGCTCACACCAACTCAGCTTAGAGGGAACACTGGATGCAACCCTCCCTGCCCTCCCTCTCATGATCTGCCCAAGTTCATAGAACCAGCATTGCTGTCAGAGGGCCACCTAGCCTCTGTCTGAGAACCTCCAAAAAAGGAGAGCCCACCACCTCCCCAGGAAGCCTGTTCCACTGAGGAACCGCGCTGTCAGGAAGTTCTTCCTTATGTTTAGCCGAAAACTCTTCTGATTTAATTTCAACCCGTTGGTTCTGGTCTGACCTTCTGGAGCAACAGAAAACAACTCCACACCATCCCCTATATGACAGCCCTCCAAGGACTTGAAGATGGTTATCATATCACCTCTCAGTCATCTCCTCTCCAGGCTAAACATACCCAGCTCCTTCAGCCTTTCCTCATAGGACTTGGTCTCTTCATTCGTTCATTTGTTCGTTCGTTCATTCATGTTATTTGTAATCCTCCTTTCCCACTGGGCCTTGGGGCGGACTACACAGAGTGAATCAATACGATCAACAGGATGGGATGTTCAGTAAACAACAAAATGGGATTTTGGGTTGTAGAAAATTCGAATTGAAGCAAAAAAATAGAATTGAACCAAAGCGTAGGGGCTAACATGTCACATCAAGCGATGCATAGTTGTATAGACGATAGTCCCTAATAATCTGTCCGAGTAACTTTGTGAACCGCTTTGTACAGTTATGCCAATTTAAGCCCCTGCTATTGGCTTTGAGTGAACAAAAGATGCCGCGAGGCAACAAGTGGATGGCTACCGTGTGTTTTGACAAAAGTCTTTTCTGCTTCTCAGGTGTACAATAGCCGAGGGACTAATGGATCGCCTGGGAAAGCCTTTAAGGTTCATCTGCAGCTCTGGGACACAGCTGGGCAAGAAAGGTAACGCACGAGAACTCTCGGTTGTCCGAAGCAAAGGAAATAGGAAGAGCAGATGAAGCACGGTCTGTCTCAGTCTGCTGCTAAGGCATTTCCAGCCAGCTACTTGGCAAGATAATTACATTTCTTGCATGCTTGCCTCACGTCCTTTGTGAAGGGTTTGGAGAAGAAACCCCTGTGCTCAGCTTCTTAACTCAGAATCAGGAGATGCTTATGATGGGTAGAGCATGGGCTTGGCATGCAGAAGGTCCCAGGTTCAATCCCCGACATCTCCAGGTAAAAAGGATCAGAGCAGGTGACGTGAAAGCTGCTGGAGACCCTGGAGAGCTGTTGCCAGTCAGGGTAGAGAAGTCCGATCTTGATGGACTAATGGTCCGATTCGGTGTAAGGCAGCTTCGTTTGGGGAGTGTCAGTCCACAGTGGCTTCGGCATTTGCAGTTGAAAAGTTCAGTTGATAAACATTTGACTCTGCATTTAAGGGAAGGGGTTGTGGCTCAGTGGTAGGGCAACTGGTTCGCGTGCAGGAGGTCCCAGGTTCGATCTCCGACATCTCCAGTTATAGGTGATGTGAAAGGCCTCTGCCTGAGACCTTGGAGATCTGCTGCCAGTCTGAGTAGACAATACGGACCTTGATGGACCCAAGGGTGTGATTCAGTATAAGGCAGCTTCATGTGTTCCTGGGAGGAGGTTTGGTTCCAACCAGAAATGTGTGAGGAAGGGTGCCCACAGCTGCTTAGCTGATTTTAGTACCATTGAGCAGAAATGTTTACTGACTCTCTTTTTAAAATTCAGCCCAAATGTTGACT
>NW_015168692.1:502617-530194 GCF_001447785.1 Gekko japonicus
TTTCAGAGACGCCATGGGCTTCTTGTTAATGTTTGATCTCACCAGTCAACAGAGCTTCTTAAATGTCAGGAACTGGATGAGTAAGTGGGAGAGAGCAGCTGCCTTTCTCGGCCTAGAGTGCTTTTCAGATTAAACTTTATTGCATGTGTCATCCTTCATACAGCAGCCGTCCCTGCATAAGAGATGGGATGCCACTCAGAATGGAAAATAAATGCAAAGCCGGCCAGACCCAGATTCCGATCTGACCGTTAAAGGCGATAAGACCACGGAAGAAAGTTCAGTGGATGATCTCGACATGCATAGGTGTCTTAAAAGAAATGAAGCTGTGAGCCAGAAGGTCTCTGGTTCAAGTGCGATGTGGTGTAGTGGTTAGCAATGCTCCCTCTAAGCTGTGGAGTCTTGTGAGCAAAAATTCTACTTTTGTGAGCCACTGGCACTAAAGTTGTGAGCGAGGGATTTGGCTGCTGCATAAGTCAGTTTGCTCTGGAGCCCTCCTTCCTGAGCAAAGACAAAAATGTATGAGCCGGAGGCTAAAAAAACTGTGTGCTAGCTCACACTAACTCAGCTTAGAGGGAACACTGGTGGTTGGTGCTCCAGACTGGGATCTGGGGCACCCACGTTTGACGCTTGCTGGGTGCAGGCCCATAGCCAGGATTTCGTGGCTTGTGGGGCAGATTTTTTTTCTGGTGAGGCTGAAGTTCTCCGTGCAGAAAGAAAAGCCATTTAGCCAATAGAAAGCGGTTCCCAGGACAGATCTCTAAACTGCAAGCTGTCAACCACCTTAAGATGACAGTTCTCAGCTGCTGCAAGTTAATCACTTCTGCCAGCCTAAGCAACAATTCTGATCACAAGCCGGCAGGTGGGTGGTGATGACTTGTACAGGCAAGAAAGCTAACACTGAGGCAGAAAAAACCCCTTAAAGTTTCTTGCCACAGAGTTAGAAGGGATCCTAGAGGTCACCCACTCCAACCCCCTTGTTCAGTGTGGGAATCAGTCAACTGCAGCACCCCACTCTGCTTAAAGGAGGGCACTCTCTTTAAAAATGTTTTTAAATGATTGGGGGGGGGGGAAGCATTTACAGGAGAAATCCTTGTGGGGCTGTGCCTTTAAGAAAAGGGGCGGAGCCCCCAAAATCCCCACTGTAGCTACTGGCCTGGCTGGGTGACCTTGGGCCAGTCACATAGTCTCAGACTAACCTGCCTGCCAGGTGAGGATAAAATAGAGAAGAGAATGATGTTGAAAGTGGCTTAGGTACCCCGATAAGGAGAAAGACCAGGTATAGATGAAGTAAATACATAAACGTCTTCCTTTGGCTGCAGACTTTGCATGCTGGTACATAAGAACATAAGAGACGCCAATGTTGGATCAGGCCAAAGGCCCATCCAGTCCAACACTCTGTATCACACAGTGGCCAGAAATACCAGGTCTGTGGCCTGTCCGTCTTGGGTGGCCCTTCACGGCATAGCCCACAGCTTCATTGAACTGCGCAAGCCCCCTCGCCACGACAAGGCAGTGATCCATGAGGGGATCTATACCTTGTGGCTAATAGCCACTGATGGACCTCTGGTAGCCCTAGGCAAGTCACTGTTCTTTCGGTGTCCACTCCTGCGTGGATAATAAAGCCAGCCTACCATTCAGAAGTGGAGGAACTTTGTGTTCGAGGTGCCATCCAGTCGCAGCCGACTTACGGCCACCCCTCATGAGGCTTTCAAGGCGAGAGGCAAAGAGCGGTGATGTTGCCATTGCCTGCCTCTTGCGTGGCAACCCTGGACTTCCTCGGTGTTCTTCCACCTAAGAACTAACCAGGCCGACCCTCCTTAGCTTCCAGGACGTGATGACATCAGGCTAGCCTGAGCCGCCCAGGCCAGGGCATGTAAGAGCTACTCAATTAGACGGGAGGGGTGAATCCAGGGGGGCTGATCAGCTTGTCTTCCTGCTTATGTGTCGTGGGAGGTGAAGGATTGTGTCTGTCTGTTTTTGAGCTTGCAGGTAAGGAAGGCTAAACCCCCTCGCCTTACCTCACTGGGTTCTCTCTCTCTCTCTTTTTTAATTAGAACAAGTTTGTATTAACGGGATATAAAACAAGTCCAAAATTAACCAGTTCCCCATTTCTTAATACATCCCTTTCCCCTCCCACCCCTTCTCCAGGCTTCCCGCAGCCATTTCCTCTCTTACTCTTCCCCTTCAGTTTGATATTATTTAAAGGTTCACAATTTCTTTTACTACCTTACTTATATTTTTTTCAGTCTCGTAGGTAACCTATTCGATAACAGTTTCTTTCCAACATTTCTAAAGTCTATTCTTAATAATCACTAAAGCAAAAAACGTTTATTTTTGACATCCCAGTGCTTCCCTATATAGTCTTTAAAGCCCTTCCAATCCGCAAAAAATTCTTCATCTTCTTTATTGTTCAACTTTCTTGTCATTTTATCCATTTCAGCCATAAAGAAGTAGCTTCCTTATCCATTCCCGTAATTCAGGTATTCTTTCTTGCTTCCAACATTGAGCATATGTCATTCTGGCCGTTATAATCAAATACCATAACAATGTTCTCTTTGTTACATTAACTTCTTCCATTTTAAGATCCTCACTGGGTTCTCTTGTTTGACGCATGTGCCCCGGCTACCTGGCTCTGATACTGGAAGAGGGACACCCCAGTACACAGAGGTGGTCACAGGGCTGATTTTATGTCCCTCTTCATCCCCCCCCCATCCTCATCATCGCCTTGCAGATGAACATGTTGAGAAATAAATAAATGTAGATTCCCTACCACCCTCATCACATCTAAGCCCCTTTCAGACAGTCTTTGTCATCTGTTTTGGCAACCGGCTGCTAACAGACTTAATTAACAGACTTAATTAACCTTTCCGTACAAAGCCGCTTGCGTCCCGTTGGCAAAGTGGGGCCGGGCCGTTTCCGATGTCAGCTGCTTTCTTCCATCTTATTATTTAACGTTTTATAAACAATACATGTATTATATACTACTAACTCGAAATGGTTCTGTTTACAAGTTATCATAGTAAGTCCCCAAACACCAAATCTTGTATAAACAAAGCAATACCATACAGCATCTTACAGGTTATACACAATGATATTAAAATCAAAGATGTTAAGCTCTTCGGAACCACTTCAAGTTGCGCCAAATATCCTAACACAATGGACTTCAACAACATCAGAACAAGTGTGATGAGATTCATATTTATTCACTTGATAAGTAATTTTGTCCATTATATATATTTCCCATAACTTACGATGCCACAAAGTAAGTGTTGGTGCATCTGAACATTTCCAAGTTGTGGCTGTTGACGTTTTAGCCGCTACTAAAAGGACGACAATCAGTTTCTTCCTAACATGAGGGACTGAATCATCCAACCAATGTTTTAAAAGCCAATACCTCAGGTGTCAAAGGCACAATATACCCAGTAATTAACTTTACCTCGTCCAACACTAATCGCCAGGATTTTTTTATTTTCGCACATTGCCACCAGCAATGCACAATTGTCCCTGTCTCTCCCCACTTTCCCCAATGTCTCAGTGAGTATGACTCAGGGATATGCGATAGCTTCTTTGGAGTACGATACCAGTGAGTTAGTTTTTTAAATGTTTGAACCCTTACACACATTATCCGAGAAGAGAGTATATTCGATCTCCGGATTTGCAAACAGCTTTGATCCGACAGCATCAAGTTACAGTCTAGCTCCCACCGTTTTTAATAGGACAATGGGATTCTATTTGCTTTCTTCTGTTTTCACTTCTTCTTTGCACTTCTGAATCACTGTAGTGTGCTGTTTGGTGTAGTGGTTAGGAGCGCGGACTCTGATCTGGGAGAACCGGGTTTGATCCCCCCACTCCTCCACATGCAGCTGCTGGTGTGGCCTGGGGTCAGTTACAAGTTCTGTCAGAGCTGTTCTCTCAAGAGCAGTCCTCGAAAGAGCTCTCTCAGCCCCACCTACCTCACAGGGTGTCTGTCGTGGGGAGGGGAAGGGAAGGGGATTGTAAGCCGCTCTGAGACTCCTTCGGGTCGCGAAGGGCGGGGTATAAATCCAATCTTCTTCTTCTGTTTGAAATGTCTGCAGCGCTTCTGATAGTGGTGCTCTTCCCCCCTCCTCCCTTTTTTGCTGTGCTGTCTTTCTCACATTTTTTTTTAAACTTTCTAAGTTGAGCGCTATAGCAGGGCTTCAGTGCTGCGGGGGGGGGGGAACATTGAGATTCCATTTGTTATAGGATGTTTTAAAAAGAAACTCAAGAAAGACCA
Source organism: Gekko japonicus (assembly GCF_001447785.1). Lineage (NCBI taxonomy): Eukaryota > Metazoa > Chordata > Lepidosauria > Squamata > Gekkonidae > Gekko > Gekko japonicus. The sequence continues at coordinate 506,873 of NW_015168692.1, forward strand.
CACAATGAAAAGGGGAGGGGAAGCAGCCCCGTTTGAAATGGCCAGAGCGCTTCAGAGGAGGTTAACGGAATGATGTTTGCCGTATGAAACACACACACACCCATCCCTGTATCGCTTTACTTGGAATCTGGCCAACACAGATAACATCTGGTTTAGAATGGTAAGGTGGAAGGGGCTGTAGTTTGGCCTGGTGATAATCAACATAAAGTGCTTTGAACCCTTGAAATATGAAATAAATAGATGCGACAGAGGCAAGGTCTCACACCTGAATGATTTACAACAGGTTTCTTCTCTTCTACAAGTGCCATTCCCTAATCCTCTTTCTCTCCCCCCCCCCAAATTCTTTGGTTATAAAAATCACTGTGTAAAGATTTTCTACCCCGCGTGCATTTTATAAAGTGAGTGCTGACGCACAAAAAGCTTATATTTGGAATAAACTTTATAACCCTTTTAGGTGCCAAGGAATTCTGCTTTATTATGCTGAGAGAGAGAGAGGAATTTCCATGATGCGTGGCCTCTGTGGACTCTCCCATGTCGTTAAATTCTTGGAATGTACAGTCTGTCTTAGGTCACAACTGACCTCCTGATTGTTCTGAATAAATATCCTGGTGTGCGAATGAGGCAGAAATGCTCTAATCTGTCTCCAAATAGCATTTTCAACATCTCTGTTTTCTTCAGGTCAGCTCCAAGCAAATGCATATTGTGAGAATCCAGATATAGTATTAATTGGAAATAAAGCCGACCTGTCGGATCAGAGGGAGGTCAATGAAAGACAAGCGAAAGATCTGGCAGACAAATATGGGTAAGGAGACCTTTTCTTGGTTCAAGTCCACAGCGATATGTGATGGTTTCAGTCGTGCCATGGGAGGGGGAGTCATGAAAGGTCAAAAAATTTAAAGTTGTGTACAATTGAAACCCATAGAATTAAGCAGTTGCTTAAATTTCCTGTGGGCATCCAAGAATCTTAAATCGTACCACGGAAACTTCTCATATCCATTAGGAGAAAGCAAGAGTCCAGCAGCACCTTAAAGACTAGCAAAATTTGTGGCAGGGGATGAACTTTTGTGAGTCACTGCTCACTTCTTCAGATACCACGGTTGTGAGAAGCGAGCAGCGACTCACAAAAGTTCATCCCCTGCCACAAATTTGGTTAGTCTTTAATGTGCTTCTGGACTCTTGCTCTTTCCTACTGCGACCGACAGACTAACATGGCTACCCCATCTTGATCTGTTCTCTTATACGGGGTGTGCAATGCCGCCCAAGAAGTGCTTTTTTGGTTACAATTGGGAGTCTGATAAAGATTCAAAGCATTTTATTTGTAGGTTTCAGTGGAGCAGGTCTTCGTTTTATCCGTTCCTTGCAGAACCTGCAGTTATACATTTCTAGAAGTTTTGTTGGGGTCATTCTGACTTGCAGAGGAGGAGAAGCCAGAGTTGAACTGTTTTGCTGCAGAGCCCACATGGTCAGAGGGGTGTGACGGCACACGATACTTTCCACACTTGCTGAAGTCAAGGAGTTCTGGCCATCTAAGCTGCTTGGAAGGAAGCCCCTCTCTGTGATCCTTGGGTGGAGGAGCAGGTTACAAATGCAGTAATGTCCCTGCCCTGACCTGGGTAGCCCAGGCGAGCCTGGTCTCGTCAGATCTCAGAAACGAAGCAGGGCCAACTCTGGCAAGTACTTGGATGGGAGACCTCCTTGGAATACCAGTAGTTGGGAGGCGGGGGCAGGCTTTATTCAGCCACCTCTCTGAATATCCTCCGGGGCCCCAGTAGGGGGTCAGTCACCAGAGGTTGCCATGACTTCCTGGTGCGCGTGCGCACACACACGAAAAAAATACCAAAAAAAAGGATTAAAAAAAGAAACATTCCTTTTTGAAAGCATTTAATTTGACAGTTTTTATCATTGCATTTTTCTCGCGTTAGTATCCCATACTTTGAAACCAGTGCAGCGACCGGCCAAAACATAGACAAGGCGGTGGAGACGCTCTTGGACTTGATAATGAAGCGCATGGAGCAGTGCGTTGACAAAAACCAAGTCTCCGACACAGCCAACGGGGGCAGTTCGGGGAAACTGGATTCGGCGAAAACGGAAGAGAAGCGATGCGCTTGTTGATTCGGTCCCCGCCCCGCCCTCTGGACTAAGGAGAACAAACGAGGAACTGCTACATTCAACTCCGGAAGCTACTCTGGGCCTCGGGCGGCCGCTGTCGTCGTCCAAAAGCAAGCCTGATTTTTGATGTTGAGAGATTCATGCTTCTGTGCTTGAGCAGATGCTCCCTTTTACAGTGCCATGTTCATTAAAAAAAGAGCAAACCCAAAGGGATCTCCCTCATCTTCTTAATCCAATTAGGCTAGTATATGGAGGAGGAAAGACTTCTTCTGGGGAGAGGATTGTTCAGTTTGTGGGAGACACCTATAAGGCAAGGGGGGGCCCATTGGGGACCCAGGCCGTCTCTTTAAATTCTGTTGCCTTCCCTTACAACGTACATAATACATTTTCTCCAAGTAGTTTATACAGAACTAAAGGATGGGTAGTGTGGCTTTTGTTACCCTGTAAGGGGCGGGGGGGAACCAAACACAACAAAGCAAGATTTGTGGCCAACGTTCCGTTGACCGATCTCCTGATGAGTTCGGTAGCATAAAGAAATAAGTGGAATCCTCTTTGGAAATCAAACCTGGGGATGGTCCAGCCGTTTTGCTGAGGGGATCAAGTGGGATTGGAGGGAGGTGAGCTGAAAGAGGAAGGAGGGAGCCAGAAATTCATAGCCCCGTGTTGGAAAGTAGCAGTGGCATCCTACAGGGAAGCCGTCGACCTAAAAGGCCTCAGCCCTTTAAAGAGTCCAGAATATGGGCTGCCTTTCCCAAGGAAGGGTGCCTGCGAATGGTGGCCATCTTCCCATGTGACTTTAAAACGGGGGTTATGCTAGGGACTCCCTGGGGTTTTTTTGATGGAGGGGGAGATGTGGGACATCTCTTTGGGTTATCAACGAGTGCGGTTCGCTTTCCTTCCTGCTCTTTGTCCCTAATGTTGGTTTTATTTTCCTTATTGTTAAACATGGGTCACTCTATTAAAAAAAAGAAAGAAAGCAATACCAAGTGTCAGTTTGGAAACTACAGCACCAAAAAGCGAACCCCCGATGAAATACGGTATACGGTCGGCCCTTTGAAGTGTTTAATTGATGGGAAAGTATAAGGGGTAGACATATCACAGGTGTTTCTGTTACTGCCAGTTATGCCGCCTTTGAAGGACGTTGTGTAGCTGAGCGTAGGTCAGTAATGTATTGAAATGTCTCTTTCCGAAATAAAAATTCAGACGCTCCCCCCGCCCCCCGATCATGCACCATTTCTCTGTGATGACTCTTGTAAAGTAAAGGATCTGTCTCTTGAGGTCATCGGGTAACATGGCTGCTTCCAGAGGGCAACAAAGTGGGCCCACTGAGGAGCTCAAAGGTCTTTGGTTTCACTATCAGGTAGTCCGTACTGGGGGGTTGTTCTGTATTAATGCAGATAATAATGGCACGATATTCAGAGGGGTCTCCAACAAGAGGTCCATGGGTGCCATGGTACCCATCAAGTGTTTTTAGAAGAAGAGGAAGAAGAGATTGGATTTATACCCCTCCCTTCACTACCCAAAGGAGTCTCAGAGTGGCTGACAAACTCCTTTCCCTCCCCCTCCCCACAACAGACACCCTGTGAGGTAGGTGGGGCTGAGAGAGCTCTGACAGAAACTGCTCTTTTTCAAGGACAGCTCTGACAGAACTATGGCTTGCCCAAGGTCATCCAGCAGGTGCAAGTGGAGGAGTGGGGAATCAAACCCGGTTCTCCCAGATTAAAGTCCGTGCACTCAACCACTACACCAAACTGGCTCACAGAAAAGTGGGAGGGGGGGCCAGGTGGGGGCTTTGCCCAGCAAGGCTTCTTGATAGGCCACTGGAATTCTGCTTGGCTGTGCAGATTCTTTAAAAACATTGCTTGGACCAGAGCTGCCACCACAGTACAAGGAGAGCCAGTCTGGTGTTGTGGTTAAGGCCGGTGGACTCTAAGATGGAGAAACGGGTTTGATTCCCCACTCTTCCACATGCAGCCAGTTGGGTGACATTGGGTCAGTCACAAATTCTCTCAGAGCTGTTCTCTCAAGAGCAGTTGTCAAAAGAGCTCTCTCAGCCCCACCTACCTCACAGGGTGTCCGTTGTGGGGAGGGGAAAGGGATTGTAAGCCGCTCCGAGACGCCGAGGGAAGGGTGGGGTATGAATCCAATCTTCTTCTTCTTCTTCTTCACTCTGTGACTGAAGGCAGACTGCAGCCATTTTGTGGCTGGCTCCGCATCCCGCAGCAGCCATTTTGTGCCTGCACCCACCATGCTAGGTCAGAATTCCAGAGGTGGCCAGAGGCTCAAAAAGGTTGGGGACCCCAGAACATAGAGAGCTGGAAGATGACTTTTAAACAAGTTTGATTTGGTTAGCGTAAGCCATCTTGTTGGATGACTCTGAGGTGTCCCCTGTGGAACCCCCCCCCCCCTCTGTCCCTCAATTGTTGAGGGGGCTCACCGAAGGTCTCTTGTCCAGAAGCCATTTCAGTCCTACCGGGCATACCCTTGACTGTGCCAGTTCCACTGTGAATCTACACAAGGAAGTGAGGGACGTGCGGCTGCCGGATCACAGCCACTGAGATGCAGCAAGGGGGCAATCCAGTCCATTATCAGAGAGCGATTAGCCTGCAGACTGGTGGATGAGCCATCTTGAAAGAGAAAAAGAACGATTGGTAGAACCTCCCGATGTTGTTGGTTGTGCTTGTGAGCCTGGGCAGTGCTGGGGAGAAAGCCAGCAGGTCTAGTGCGGAATATTTTAACTATCCTTGCTTAGTGTGTGTGTACGTGTGTGGAGGGGGTGATGTGGATGAAATCTACTTGCTGCTGTTTTTCTTGCTTTGTCCCCTGCCCTTCTTTCTGTGGACAAATACTCTTGTCTCTTAAGACTTGCTTTCCATCTCCAGTATAAACTCCCTGCCCAACCTTGGAGACCTTCAGTTTTAATAGCTGTGTGGCAGAAGCAGGCCTGTAACTACAGTGGGGCTTTTGGGGGCTCCGCCCCTTTTCTTAGAAGCACCGCCCCACGATGATTTCTCCTGTAAATGCTTTTTTCAATCATTTTAAAAGCATATTTTTAAAGGCGAATGCTCCCTTAAGCAGAGTGGGGTGCTGTAGTTGACTAATTCCCACGCTGAGCAAGGGGGTTGGAGTAGGTGACCTCTAGGATCCCTTCTAACTCTGTGTCAAGAAACTGATCTCCTTGAAGAGAGTTTTTCTGTCTCAGTGTTAACTTTCTTGCCTATAGGAGTCATCACCCCCACTTGGCAGCTTGTGATCAGAATTCTTGCTTAGGCTGGCAGAAGTGGTTAACTTGCAACAGCTGAGAACTGTCATCGAAAGTGGCTGACAGCTTGCAATTTAGAGATCTATCCTGGGAATCACTTTCTATTGGCTAAATGGCTTTTTCTTTCTGTACTGAGAACTTCAGCCCCACCAGGAAAAAAATTGCCCCACAAGCCACAAAGTCCTGGCTACGGGTCTGGGCAGAAGGAATTTTAGCAAGCGTGGATTCTTTGCTGTGAACAGGTATCTTCTTGACAGAGGTGTTAAAAAAGGCCATTTGGACAGGTAGAGCTTCTCACACGGGAATGAGAGGAGCCAAACTTGATGCAGACCTTTGCCACACATCTGTTAGACAGGTACAAGAGTTCTGTCCTCCTTTGCATTAATTCACCTGTGTGTGGGGGAGGGGTTTGCCCTAGTTGAAGAATCCCTACCTGCCAAATAGTCTCTGATTCCCAGAACACCCATATTCCAACAGGTACCGGACTTCTGTCCTTTTCAAGAATTGTGAGGAACATCAAGTGTTTCACCGATTCAGCTTTTACCATCCACAGTATTTGAGAGCAAGAAAAGCTGTACCTGTGGAACTCCCATGAAAAGGGATTCCGGTGGGTGGTTGCGTTGGTGTGATGCAGGAGAACAAGGTTTGAGTCGAGTGGCACCTTGAAGACCCAACAAAGTCTAATTCTGGGTATAAGGTTTCATGTGCATGAAGTGTGATCGGATGAAGTGAACTGTGAATTTAGGCAGAGCAGGAGAGGGACGGCAGGAAGGGTTGCATCAGTGCTTAGTTCTCGTGGCCCTTTCTTACATGCCCAGGGAAATGCTGATCACCACTTTGGGGTCAGGAAGCCATTTTTCTCCAGGCCGTTTGGCTAGAGATCCTGGAGGGTTGTTTTTTTTTTGCCCTCTTCTGGGCATGGAACAACAGTTACTGGGTGTGTGTGTGTGTGGGGGGGTATTTGTGAATTTCCTGCATTGGGCAGTGGGTTGGACTAGATGACCCTGGAGGTCCCTACCAGGTCTATGATGCTATGATTCTTTGAAGTGTGCCTGCACATGAAAGCTTATACCCAGACTTAAACTTTGTTGGTCTTCAGGGTGCCACTGAACTTCAAAAAGCTCCCCCCCCCCCCCCCCCCCCCGGGCCATGTTTCTGTTACATTCTTATCCCGCCCTTCCATCTGAGAGCTCAGGGTGATCCTTCCTAAGATGAGCCCTGCAGGATTAGATCAGTGGCCTGTCTAGTCCAGAAAACTGCTCCACGCAGTGGCCAGCCGGGTGCCCCGGAGCAAACAGAGCATAGAGTCCAAGACCTTTCCCTCTGGCGGTGGCCTGGCACTGGGATTGAGAGGTTTGCTGCTTCTGACTCTGGAGAGGTCCCTTTAGTCAGCATGGCTAGTAGCCACTGGTGGACCTCTCCTCCAGAACTGGTCCCCTCCCTTCCTCCGCCCCAACAGCCCTGTGGGTGGGTGGTGAGCCTCAAATAGAGTGACTGGGCCGGATTGCCTAGTGAGCTTGGGTGTTCGAAGCTGGGTCTCCCCGTCTCATCTGATTCCCTAACTAGTTTGTTGTAGTGGTTAAGAGTGGTGGACTCTAATCTGGGAGAACCGGGTTTCATTCCCCACTCCTCCACATGCAGCTGCTGGTGTGGCCATGGGTCAGTCACAGTTCTCTCAGAGCTGTTCTCCCAAGGGCAGTTCTCAATCAGAGCTCTCTCAGCCCCGCCTACCTCCCAGGGTGTCTGTTGTGGGGAGGGGAAGGGAAAGACATTGTAAGCTGCTCTGAGACTTTGAAGGGCGGGGTATAAAGCCAACTCGTCTTCTTCTACAGCACCGTCTGCCTGTGCTTTTTTGAGATACGGCGACACCAGGGCATGTTGTTTTAATTTGTCACCGCTGCTCCCTGCTTTTGAATTTTCATCTTAACAGGAAGGGTGTCTTCTCTACTGATTATAGCAAAACAGCCACGGTAATATAAAACCCCGTTAATTTGGTGTTGTCTTTCCCTTTCAGTCCATTGAAACTTTATGTTCATCGTATTTTTGGTCAAGTATGGGCTGTTTCCCAGCTGGAGAAATAATAAACTTAAAAGATATAGCCTGTCCGTGTGCAGTCAGGCTTTGGTTGCCTTTTTAATCCTGTCATATAAATTCAGGATCTTTTTTTTAAAAAAAAATTGCTTTTCTAAATCTTGAGAATCATCTGCTTAGAAGAAATAAAAGACAACGGTTGTTAGTTGCTTCTCCGACAGGCAGTCTTTGACTTCCAGAGTGGGGATAGCGGTGTGAATGTTATTGTACATTTAATACTGGGTTTTTTTAAAAAAAAATAATTAGAAAAGTTGGGGCCGATTATTCTGATTCCAAATTTCTTGCTTGAAATCTGTGGGTTGAGGTTGGTTGGTTTTCTAAAAAAAATAGTTACTCTAATCAGGGCTTTTTTTGTAGAAAAAGCGTGGGTTGAGGTTGGTTTGTTTTTCTAAAAAAATAGTTACTCTAAATGATGCAAGGATGTTTAGCCCGCTTTGTCTGTCCTCTAATGTAGGATCATGGCTTACAAAAAGCGGTATGAGATTAATATTAGGCCACACCCCCATGTTACCAGAAGTGTGGTCATCCAGCCACACCCATCTTTTGCTTCTTATTCTCTTTACCTTGTTGTTTGTCTTATTCTCTTTACCTTGTTTTTGCATGTTAGGCCAAACACCCCTAATTGTAGCCAATCCGAATGAGTTTCTGTTGTTGGGTGTGGCCTATTATGCTAATGAGTTCCTGCTGGGCGTGGCCAACATGGGAGCCAGCCGGAACTCCGTTCCTGTGCGTTCCTGCCCAAAAATAGCCCTGTTCTACATGATGCAAGGATGTTTAGCCAACTTTGTCTGTCTTCTAATGTAGGCTCATGGCTTACAAAAAGCGGTATGAGATTAGTCTCCTTTCTTACCTATCTATGAAGTTTCATATTCGAAACTTACTGCCATGGAAGTTCTTCAGCTTTCCTGTAGAAAAAGAGGAGGGCGACTACAGTCCCGGCTTTAGCTTGACCTCCCCTCTGATCCCCATTTTTATGGCCTCTTTCGTCAGCTACCAGGGCTGTGTCCTCCCGAGCACTGGTTGGCCATCTGCCCCTCAACCACGAAACAGGGCCACACCGTGAGCTAGAAGTGGGAGAACGCTTAGCTGAGAGTTCTGGAGGTAGGAGAACACATCGTTGAGGGTTCTAGAAGTAGGGGAACTCTTAGTTGAGGGATGTTGTGTTTCAGTGCTGTTGTCCAGGTTTTAGGCTATTGCCTAAAAGACGGGGACGGCAAAGGATGAGATGGTTAGACAGTGTCATCGATGCAACGAACATGAAATTGAGCCAACTTCAGAGGACGGCGGAAGACAGGAGGGCCTGGCGAGATCTTGTCCGTGGGGTTGCGAAGAGTCGGACTCGACTGTGCGACTGAACAACAACAACAACTGGGTGGTTTTAAGACAGGTTTTCTAGATTCCTAGTTGGACACTAGAAAAGCCATTTTGGAGGGACAGACATATTGGCATTCCAATAATAGGCATGGGTTGGCCTGGTAGGTGCACAGTTTTGGTTGTCTTGGTTTTCGTACACCCACCGGAGCGGCACCCTTAATGTCACGAAGCCAGCCATGGTGGCCCAGGTGGCCTTGAGCATAATCTAGCGCTGTCTGCTTGTTTGCCTTTGCTGTGTTGCCTGCCACACAAAAAAAAAGAGTATTCCATAGCATCAACACTTGGCCTGATATTGCTAACCGCATCATGGAAGGTGGTGCAAAGGGTAGCGAAGCCACCATCTCCCGCCAGACGCCAAAGGGCTCTCTCAGGTCTCTTGTCCTGAGGCACAGCACTGTGCAAATGTCGATGAATGTCCTGTGCACATGGAACACCCATGTTTGCAATGACTAGTTCCATTATGGGTGTGGAGAGCATGCCCGGGCCCTGAGCAGGATGGGTCAGCTGTATGCTCCTTGTGCATGCTGGAACCTCTGCCTGCTCCGTAGGACCAGAGCGTATGAGGGAGGCTGCATCTGTGTTTCAGAACTGTGTATGTCGCTCGGCAATCACAAACGTCCCAGTATAGGTTGCAGATTGATAGACCACCACTCTCTGTGATGAGGGACCACAGAGTAAAACAGACTAGATCCAAACTGAAGTCTGGGTGTGAGCCATGGTGGCCCAGGTGGCCTTGAGCATCATCTAGCACTTTCAGCTCGTTTGCCTTTGCTGTGTTGCCTGCCACACAAAAAAAAAGAGTATTCCATAGCATCAACACTTGGCCTGATATTGCTAACCGCATCATGGAAGGTGGTGCAAAGGGTAGCGAAGCCACCATCTCCCGCCAGACGCCAAAGGGCTCTCTCAGGTCTCTTGTCCTGAGGCACAGCACTGTGCAAATGTCGATGAATGTCCTGTGCACATGGAACACCCATGTTTGCAATGACTAGTTCCATTATGGGTGTGGAGAGCATGCCCGGGCCCTGAGCAGGATGGGTCAGCTGTATGCTCCTTGTGCATGCTGGAACCTCTGCCTGCTCCGTAGGACCAGAGCGTATGAGGGAGGCTGCATCTGTGTTTCAGAACTGTGTATGTCGCTCAGCAATCACAAATGTCCCAGTACAGGTTGCAGATTGAGAGACCACCTTATGTACCCTCTCTGTGGTGAGGGGCCACAGAGTAAAACCGACTAGATCCAAACTGAAGTCTGGGTGTGACTGCTGTCCTAGAAGCTATATGAAGTTTGCACAGTAGTGCTCATTTATACCACATGACGTTCTTTGTGGCCTCCCAAATCCATCTCCCGGTCCCTTCTGAGAGAGAGCAGCACGTGTAAGAATAACATCCAGTATCTTTTATGCAGGGGATTTTTATTTATTTTTTTGCAATCACAGAGGGAAGTTCCAATCTGCATGACAGGGAGGCTTAGCGGGGGACCTTGGGCCAGTCAGTCTCTCTCTGGCTAACCTACTACACAGAATTGCTGTTGTGATGTAAAGTGGAGGAGAAGAGCATGGGGGAGAACCCTGTTGCAAGCCGCTTTGAGTCCCCGTTGGCGAGAAACGCAGGATCTGTATGAAGGTGCCATCGAGTTGCAACTGACTGATGGGGTTTTTAAGGCCAGTGAGAAGCAGAGGTGTTTTGCCATTGCCTTCATCTGCAGAGTCTTCCTTAAGAACGTAAGAGAAATCTGATGAGATCAGACTAGCTTGGGCCATCCAGGTCAGAGTGAAAAGTAGGATAGAAACATCTCAAGAAATAGATTCAGGTGGGTAGCCATGTTGGTCTGAAACAATAGAACAAAGTTTGAGTCTAGTGGCACCCTTAGGACCGACAAAGTTTAATTCTGCATTGGTTTTAAAGGTGCCACTGAGAGCCAGTTTGGTGTAGTGGTTAAGTGTGCGGACTCTAATTTGGGAGAACCGGGTTCGATTCCCCACTCCCCCACCTGCACCTGCTGATGTGACCTTGGGTCAGTTACAAGCTCTGGCACAGCTGTCCTTGAAAAAGAACCATTTGTGTCAGAGCTCTCTCAGCCCCACCCACCTCACAGGGTGTCTGTTGTGGGGAGGGGAAGGGAAAGGAGTTTGTAAGCCGCTCAGATACTCCAAGTGAAGGGCGGGGTATAAATCCAATCTCTTCTTCTTCTTCTCTTCTTCAAACTTTGATCTAAATAAATAGTTCGCTCTTGGCTGATTAATCTACCTATGTATTTGAGTAACTTTATGTGCCGTTCATTTGTCAAGAAGTTTCAGGAATGTAGAAGAGCTTTAATGAGACGTAGTAATTCAGGCTTCCTTCTGATCTGTTTAAGATTACGGTTGCAGACGTGTCCCACAAAATGTGCTGTGAGCAGTGTTCCCTCTAAGCTGAGTTAGTGTGAGCTAGCTGACAGTTTTTCAGCCTCCGGCTCACACATTTTTCTCTTAGCTCAGGAAGGTTGTGGCTCCAGAGCAAACTAACTGATGCAGCAGCCAAATCACTAGCTCACAACTTTAATGCCAGTAGCTCGCAAAGTAGAATTTTTGCTCACAAGACTCCACAGTTTAGAGGGAACATTGGCTGTGAATATTTGTAATAAAATGTAGAACCGCTAATACGTGCACGGGCTTCTACAGTGCGTTCTTGGAGATGATCTAAACCGTTGGCCAAAACTTGCCGAAGCAAGCCGCTCTGAGGTGGCCTGGCGAGGGGAAATGACTTGGTTAATTGTTGAAACAGAATAGGGGAAGAGGTAAACTGTACTTTTTAGAAAATGCAGGCCATGCACTGCAGTAGAAGTGGTGGAGTATTGACTGCTGTGTGGCTATCTCAAATATGGAAGGGGATGCAGAGCAAAGATTTTGTGAAGTGTGGATGGAGAAGGTAGCCTTGTTGGTTGCCTGTAGGTTTGTAAAATGCCTGTGCAAGAGTTCCCATCTAAGTCTTATGCTGTGGATATGCTCTGCACCACCCAGTGCCATCACTTCTCATGCAGCCATGTTCTGCATTCCCCGCCCCCGGTAATGTCACACTGCCACTGAGTATCACTGTGTTTTTCTAGTTACCGCTTCCTGTGGATTGATCGTCAAAAATGCAGATTTTTTTACTGCAGGCTCAAAGCTTCCTCGAGGGAGACCATGTTTACAAACCAATAACTGAGCAGCAACTGCACTTCTCATTGTTCAAAACATTTCTCCCTTTGTAAGCATTTTTGTGGCACTAGGGGAGCCACTTTCCCTGTGGCGCGACCCCAGTGTTCTGCTCGGCGTGTGACTATTGGAACCAGGTTTACCAGATCAAGTGTGGGAGTCTTCCTTTCCCTTTCCTTCCGTCAGGCTATCCTTAGCCCTTTTCGGTTATTACGTTTGTGGGTGGCCAGCTGTTGAGTCCATGCTACTCACAAGATTCCGATATACGTAGTCGACATTTTGTCAGAATAGGGCTCTTGGGTATTTTCCGCTTCAGTACCTGCTACACAAAACCCTTTAGGATTGTGGCGTGCACCGAAGCAGGGGATATCCTGTGCAGATGAAATGGTGACTGAGAGTTCTAGGAAGATAGTAGGTAGCATGCTCTTCTGGTCCACAAGGGACCACCTCCAAGGGTAACAGCTGAAAAGGGCTTTAAAGATGGAGAAGATTTCCCATGGTAGGGTTTGCCAGGGTGGTTCTGGTCCTCTCGTGTGTACTTTTATCACATGTACAGTAGTTTGGTGGAAGAGAGTGAATGGGGTCTTGCATTATCTGGTTAAGCAGCATACGTGTTTTCTCAAGACGAAATCTGAAGGACTGAAAGTGGGCCTGGTTGTGTTCATACGAGAAAATCTGATTGCACATGAGTCGGTGGTGACCAAAGAGATGCACATGAAATTTCTGTATGACCGTGCTAGGTTGAAACACTCAAAAAAAAAAATGATGACGCTAAATATTTGTAGAACAGCCCTTAGCTGGACCTGTCTCAGACCTACAAACATTTCACTGCTGAACTTGCCATTTGAGATCTACCTCAATGGGTGAGTGGTGATTTTGGTGTTAAATTGTGTTCAACACTGAAAATACCTAGAATTCTTTGTTCGGTGCACCCTCTGTGCTGTCCCACACTGGGAACTGTGTAGGTGGAGGCCAGCTGCAGAATCTTCCAGACCATTAGTGAGGAATGTGAGACTTGCATGGCACCCTCTCCTCAGATAAAGATGTCTTCATGCCTTTTATTTCACATCAACAAATATCAGATAAAGATGTCTTCATGCCTTTTATTTCACATCAACAAATATTATGGTTTGTTTCTCCCCATGCCTCGAGAGTCAAACTAGGTGAAACAGATAATCTGAAGAGAGCTATGTACACAGGTATCGTCCAGATGGTATATGAAAGACATGACTTTGTCAAAGGGGAAGAGTAGAATTATAATTCCCTGTGGGAAGTATGTGGACTTTGATATTTTAGTGGGCTTCCCATTGTACCCAGAGACTTCCACAACAAGTGAATTGTGTGTTCTCTGCCAGTTTTCATTTCAACACCGCTGTATCAGGGATTTGCCTTTTACTGGTTTTGGCTTAAGTAAATAGGATTCAGGCCAAATGAGGGGGTGAGGTCAGACATATTTTTTTTGTGCCATACAGCTGTTCTTGTGCTTTAAAAGAAATCTTTCCTGTCTTTACAAACCAGCTCTCGCCTAAAAATTGCCCGCCCTCCTTGCACAAATAGGGCTTTCAGTGTACAGACTATGTAATCCAAGGTACCTATTGTATCTTGCCTGACTATATTTATTGAGATGATCCTTTTCAGATTTTTGTATCCTTTGTCTTTCTGATTTAACACTAACAGCCTTCTAGTCGATCGATTGCCTTTTTTAAAGGTGTGTTCCTTTGATTCAGTTACCCTGAGCATGTTTTACATTGGTCTATGCAGCAGGTCTTTTACATGTTGAGATTTACACTCTTGAACGTGGCAGTTTTTATTATACATCTCTTGGTGGACTGTGATGCCAGCATAACAAATGTCAATCATCAGTATATTGTACCAAAGTACCTGTGGCTTCAAAGCAAATATATACATATTATATATATATATATTGTCCAATTTTCGTTACTGGTGTATTGGTTTGTATAATATGGTCAAGGATTGTAATCCCGTGATTTCATTTCTGCACTGTTCTTTTGAAAATTAAAAAAAATATACAGTTTTTAATAGCTAGTGGTCTATACATTGTTTGGAGAGTAAGATTCAGTGGTGTTTATCCAGCCATGATAACCTAAACAGCATGATAAAAAGTAGAGACATCACCCTGCCAACAAAAGTCCGCATGGTCAAAGCAATGGTATTCCCAGTAGTCATGTATGGCTGCAAGAGGTGGACTATAAGGAAGGCCGAGCGCCGAATAGATTCTTTTGGACTATGGTGCTGGAGAATACTCTTGAGAGTCCCTTGGACTGCAAGAAGATCAAATCAGTCAATCCTAAAAGAAATCAACCCTCACTGTTCCCTGGAAGGCCAGATAATGAAGCTCAAATACTTTGGCCACCAAATGAAAAGGGAGCACTCACTGGAGAAGACCCTGATGCTGGGAAAGATTGAAGGTCAAAGAAGACGGGGACAGCCAAGGATGAGATGGTTAGACAGTGTCATCGAGGCAACAAACATGAAATTGAGGCAACTTCAGAGGACAGTGGAAGACAGGAGGGCCTGGCGTGATCTGGTCCATGGGGTCGTGAAGAGTCGGACTCGACTGTGCGACTGAAAGGCCTACCAGCCATGTGTGCACAGAAGTTTTCCCAATTTCCTCTCTATGCCTGCATCCCCTTTTGGTCCCCAGAAATGCCACTGCTGCTGTTACAGGATCGAGGCAGAGATAAAGCCATGCTGCTCAGTGGGCTGGAGTGAGGAGAGGCATTAAATGATCTCCTTCCCTCAGTGGAGCAGAAGGGGAAGGAGAAGCAACTTCACTCCCTTATTCTTTCTCATTCCTGCCCCCTAAGTCCATGAGACTGTTCTCTGCATCGGTCCCCTGACTCTGGGAACAATCTTTCTGGAGATGAGAAGGGGCTGCGAGAACGGAGAGGATTGTTGGAGAGCACCAGGTTCCCTGCACAGAGCGGAAATCTGTTAAGAACATAAGAGAAGCCACGGTGGATCAGGCCTATGACCCATCCAGTCCAACACTCTGTCACACAGTGGCCAGAATCCAGGTGCCATCAGATGATGCACCAGCGGGGCCAGAGTCCATACCATCTGCAGTACCTTCAGCTAAAACCCAGTATTCTTGATTCAAGTGTAGTCTTACCCATCTCATTGCCTTAGTCTCAAATTTTAATTAACACAACATTTGCGATATGTGAAAATTCCCAAAACTGGCTAGCTGCCGTATCACTCAACTGGACAAGATAGAAGTCTGTCCTATCCTACGCCATAGTACACCAAAATTTTGCTGAACGTGAACTACAACGTGAATTTAGGAAGATGATGATATTGGATTTATACCCCACCCTTCACTCAGAGTGGCTTACAATCTTCTTCCCTTCCTCTTCCCACAACAGACATCCTGTGGGGTAGGTGAGGCTGCTCTTGAGAGAACAGCTCTCAGAGAACTTGTGACTGACCCAAGGTCACCCAGCAGCTGCATGTGGAGGCGTGGGGGATCAAACCTGGTTCTCCAGATTAGAGTCTGCCGCTCTTAACCACTACACCAAACTGGCTCTCTGGAACTCCCTCTTATTCAAAGTCCGAAGAACTACTGAGGGGATCAATAAAGGTTTTATAAAACAATTGTGCCATAGAGGTGAGGTGGTAATCACATATGGGCTGTACTGCTCAATAATTAAAGTCACTCACATGATTGAGTTTCCTCCATACCAAAAAAAAAAGATCTTCACGGAAAGCTAGATTTTATTTTTAACATGGAAGGGATTTTTTTTTTGTATGCATGAATAGTCAAGCACTTGAGCAAGCCCCGTCCCCCCCCCCCCCCCCAATACACGCCTGCAGTCTGAAGTGGTCCAGCCCAGTCACAAAAGGTTTGTCATCCCAAAGGCAACTAGTCCAGCCAAGCAACATTGCCTTGCTTTGGAAGGATTCTGAGACAGGAGAAGGCAATGCTGTCACAAGGGCAGGAAAGGGAGTTGAGTTTGCCCTTTGCTGAGGATCAAGGCTTTGTAAATTGAGCCTCAGGGACAGGAACTGCCAAGAAGGCTTAGGAATACCTTCTGTCAACGTACCCCGTGCCTCTGACGACTGCATAAAGAGCTGTTGCTCTTCTGCACAGTGCTCAGAAAGGTGAGTGCCAGGGCTATTTTTCTTCTGCATATGGCACCAGCCAGGCTGGTGGTGGAAAGATGATGGTGATGATATTGGATTTCTACCCCGCCCTTCACTACCCAAAGGAGTCTCAGAGCGGCTTACAAACTCCCTCCCCCTCCCCACAACAGACACCCCTGTGAGGTAGGAGGGGCTGAGAGGGCTCTTTTGAGGACTGCTCGTGACTGACCCAAGGTCACACCAGCAGCTGCATGTGGAGTTGTGGAGACTCAAACTCGGTTCTCCCAGGTTAGAGTCCACGCTCCTAACCACTACACCAAACTGCTGTTCAGTTGCAGCTGACTTGCGTGACCCTATAGGGTTCTCAAAGCAAGAGGTGGTTTCCCGTTGTCAGGCGCTCTGTGGCAATCCTGGACTTCCTTGGTGGTCTCCCATCCAAGTACTAACCAGGACTGACCCTGCTTAGCTTCCGAGATCGCACTTGTCCAGCTATTCAATTGGACAATCTCTATAACCGTTCGTTCCATTTCGCCTGTAAAGAACCCCTTTGCTCAGCAATAGTCACAAAGAAAGTCTTCAAGGTTTCCTGTTTCGGCCCCAGGGGTCATTTCGTAGAAAAAGAGGTGCCAGAGCTCATTAGCATAACTTATTTGCATATGCCACACACCCTGACATCACCGGAAGTGTGTCAGAAGAAGGCAACACCCACTGCTCAGGCGCCACCGGACTGTTTTGGATTGCTAGCTATGGGGGGGGGGGGACGTGCAGATCTATCCTCACAGAGGAGGGAGAGCTTGTACCTGAATAAAACTTGGTCTTAAAGGTGCCACTGGACTGTGTTGGACCAGGGGGCCAGGGGGGGCTCTGCAACTTACCTGGCTGCTTCTTGCTCTGACTGAGGGCTGCTGGGAGCAGGGGGTGGGGCTTGTTGCATGTGCCCGCCCCCTGGGCTCTTTACTGCCGGAGCTCCGCTCCTGCAGGAAATGACCCCTGTTCGGCCCAGACTGGGGCACCATCACACTTTTCTGGTCTAGAGTTATTTGTTCTAGGGGGCCTCACACTGAAGTGACCTATCATATTTGTATCCCACCCTGCCTCTGAGGAAGTCAAAGTAACATTTGTAAATGTAAAGTAAAAGTGTTTTAGGTGATTCTCACTGCATCCAGGAGCTGCGGTGGCTCAAGTGGTTAAGATGCTGAACTGCAGGCTGTGGAAGGTCAGTAGTTCAGCAGTTTGAGACCCGAGTTACTGCATGACGGAGTGAGCTCCTGTCTCTAGTTCCAGCTCCTGCCAACCTAGCAGTTCGAAAGCAAGAAATTGCAAGTAGATAAATAGGTACCTCTTCAGTGGGAAGGTAACAGCGTTCCGTGCGCCTTGGTGTTTAGTCACGCCGGCCACATGACCACGGAAACGTCTTCGGACAGCGCTGGCTCTTCGGCTCTGAAACGGAGATGAGCACCGCAACCCTAGAGTCGGACTCGACTGGCTTTCGAGCAAGGGAACCTTTACCTTTACCGCTGCATCCAATATTTAAACATTTCTGTTCCTTCTACTGATAATGTTAAGGTTGTTTCAGTGTATAGCCTCAACTCGACTTCTGCTTCTTGTGGTCCTTGTATTTCTGACATTCTATGTAAATATTTTTTTAAGTAACATACAGAGGACTTCCTGCTGCCATTTTATCCTCCTCACAGTCACCCAGTGAGGCAAGTCAGGCTGAGAGAGAAAGAGAGCTTGGCCTTCGATCACACAGCGAGCTTCACGGCTGGGTGAGGATTCGAATGAGGCTCTCCAGCCAAAGCCCAGCACTCTAGCCCCCATACCGCACTCACAGAGTTGTCAGCTTTTGGGAGGAGGTGGAATATTGTGAGCTCTGGCATACTACTGGGGTTGGGTTCATTGCTAAGGACAGTCTATAAAGTATCAGTGACTACAGACCTCAGGACCAAATCTGTCGTATCTCCACGAGCCATCCTTGAGGAAAGAAATGAGCAGAGGAAAGAAATGGTGCAGGGTTTGTTTGTTTTTTCTTCATGTTTTCACATGATGCCATCCTGTTTGTGCACACACGATCAACAGTTTGTTCTTTCCGCGCACACACAAAAAACCACAAAACAAAAACCAGCTTTATTTTAAACTTGTAAAAAAAAAAAGTACTTCCTAGGCAAGATGCTATTGACATGAGCAATTTTGTGTATCTAAAGGGGAAACAGGGCAATTTTAGGACTTCAGTGAAGAGCTAGTCAAATTTTCATTTGTTAATGACCACAAGCGGCTAGTCCCTTGCAGAAATTAGTGCAACCGAAGAGCATTGCCTGCCTGTAAGACACAGGGGAGGAAGAAAGGATGTGGGGGTCTCTGCAAATATGAAGAGGTTTTTGAAAAGGTTGTTAAAAGGTATTATGTTGTTACCCATGCTTGTTTTTGTTTTTGGGTTTTTGGGTGTTTTTTTTAAACGAGAATCATCTTGCCTTTGGGGAGTATCATCAGACGTGACTGCAAAGATGTGGAGGTTTAAATTTATTTAAAAATGTATTGCATTTTTTCTATGCAGCACTGCCTTACCCATGCTCCTCAAAATTAAAAAAAAAAAATAACAGTGCGGGCAGAGAATCCTGTGGATCACATGAGAACTTGGTGGGAGCAGGTCTTCACTGCACATCAAGCGTGAAAGGGAAACCACCACTAAAAATGGAGTCTAGAATCTCCATTGCAAGGGCAATTTCACACAAAATTGCATCAGCAACCACAGCACCACAGAAAAATCACCCTGGTGTTGAAGGACCCCTTGGTTATGACAAATCTCTCTTGGTCAAACAAAATCTACTTTTGAGACACCCATTTAAACTTTGGCTCACAGCAAGGGTTGGGTGTTTTGTTTTGTTGGTTTTTTTGCAGGCTTGGATTCCCTCCCCGCCTCGGTCTGTTTCTAAATTCAGCTATATCCGAATGGCAACCTACTGGTGCCATCTGATGTTCTAATTTGCCAGATTTCTAATTTCTAGGGGCTGCTCAGCAGGTAACGTGCTGGGACTACTAAATAAATAAGTCATGAGCAAATGCGTAGGAGAGTTATTCATAAATCTTTTAACACCAGTGATTGCAAAGCTTCAGATGTTTGAAATACATTTACATTTTAGGGTGTCCTATTTTTGACTTTCCTGGTTACTGAAAACGGCTTGGAAAATTTCTGAAAGCACCACCCCATGGATCGTATAGGTTGCAATTGATAGTGCCTTGGATACAATGCCTTGGTTATACCTAATATGTATTTATGTGTTCATTTCATTTATAGTCCTTACAGAGATTCAAGGCAGATTTAAGCTGTCTCTCAAACACCCCACCCCCACCCCGTGCAGGACAAAAAAGTCTTATAATGCTTCCATTAGCTGAATGAAATGCTAAATAGCATTCATTTCCAGGAATAATGGCTGCCATATTGAATCAAGATCATCTGGAAGGCATCACTCATGGACTATTTACTTTCGGGCTACTTGAGGTGTGCCCTGACCACTGTTCCCTCTAAGCTGAGTTAGTGTGAGCCAGATCACAGTTTTTTTAGCCTCTGGCTCACACATTTTTTTCTTAGCTCATGAAGGATGGCCCCAGAGCAAACTAATTTATGCAGTAACCAAATTGCTCGCTCACCACTTTAATGCCAGTAGCTCACAAAGTAGCATTTTTTGCTCACACGACTCTACAGTTTAGAGGGAACATTGGCCCTGACCTGCATAGCCCAGGATACCCCAATCTCATCATATCTCAGAAGCTAAGTAGGGTTGGCGCTGGCTAGTATTTGGATGGGAGACCTCCAAGGAATACCAGGGTTGTGATGCAGAGGCAGGCAATGGGGAAACCACCTCTGAACGTCTCTTGCCTTGAAAACCTCGTGGGGTTGCCATAAGTCAGCTGTGACTTGATGGCTCTTCCCACCACCACTTGAAATGTACCTATATTAGTAGCCTGCTGTGCAGACATTACCAGTTCGTACCAGGTGGACTATTACGAATGGCCACTGTCTGGCTATCTGCCCTTTGCTTAAGGACAATTCTATCGAGGACGTTTGGCAGAACTATCATAGGAAGGCAATTTCTGGACTAGAAGTGTATACCAGAAAAACACCACTTGGCACATGATTACACTGTTCGAGGCCTCATTTGTACTTTTATTCTGTGCCTAGTGGTCTCATTTTGGAACAACTTTTTTCTGGTCCCTATTGATTGTATACCCTGTATCTGCACGATTGTACTGTATTTTTATATTAGCCAATATGTTCCTCGTCCTATTTGACCTCTGAAGAAGGCCTATGCAGGCTGAAACACGTCAGTTCAAATCTATCAGCCCTTGTGCGTTATAATTTGTTGTGTAATTGGGCCCTTATATATAATTTTTAAATCTTTGTTTAATAA
This sequence comes from Gekko japonicus, assembly GCF_001447785.1. Lineage (NCBI taxonomy): Eukaryota > Metazoa > Chordata > Lepidosauria > Squamata > Gekkonidae > Gekko > Gekko japonicus. The sequence continues at coordinate 527,395 of NW_015168692.1, forward strand.
ATACATGTATCTTTTTATATATGTCATATATTAAGCTTTTATTGTTGGCTCTCTTCTGCATTTGACTAACCTTTTTTAGGTTCTGGACACTGTCTGGCTATGTCATCAAAATGAAGCCTCGTTTTCAATCCATTGCATTCCAGTGTTTTCTACATCATCCCCCCGCCCCTCTTTTTCAGACCTGATTCAGGTACTATTTGTTCTCTTTTCAAAAAAATGAAATTGCAAATGCCAGGTGTCCACATGTGTAGACTGAGCCTTCCCCAGACCACCATCCCTTGAAATTTCCCTCCTCGTAGTTGAACAGTTCCTGTTTAATAATTTCTAGGAATGTGCACCGGGATATTTCTGGCCTGAAAATATGCCCCCCTCCAATCTCATTGGTATTTTTCAGTCAACTGAAATAGCATTCAAGTTACCAGAATACTGAATGTCAATTCCCCCAAAATGCTGGAAACATTCAGGCGTTATCTGACTATATTCCACAGTTGCAATCTCCCAAAATGGCCACGTTTACTTCCAGCCCTGGCATGAGACCTGCACTTCAGAGAGGCTCATAGCTTACCCATTCCTCCGGTAGCATCTGTTTCAAGGGGGGAACCCCCTTCCAACCACAAACCCCACTGGGCAAGGGCCTTGACAACTTTCCTGAAACACGGGGCAGGTGCCACATTAGGAAGGCCTCTTTGGCAGCGATAACAGGCTTTTTTTTTTAGAAATGAGGAGGAGGAGAAGGAGATTGGATTTATACCCCACCCTTCACTACCCAAAGGAATCTCAGAGCGGGTTACAATCTCCCTTCCCTTCCCCACAACGAACACCCTGTGAGGCTGGTGGGGCTGAGAGAGCTCTTTCGAGAACTGCCCTTGAGAGAACAGTTCTGAAAGAACTTATGACTGAGCCAAGGTCACACCAGCAGCTGCATGTGGAGGAGTGGGGAATCAAACCTGGTTCTCCCAGATTAGAGTCCGCACTCCTAACCACTATACCAAACTGGCTTCAGGAGAACGAAGATCAGCCTTTTAAATTGAACTTTCAAAGCGTTGAGAATTCAAATCTTAACCTTTGTCTCAGACACTCTTTAAATGCTTAGACTTTGATCGTACGGGAGACAGCCAAAACTTCCGACAGCAGGGGCCCCAACCTTTTGAAGCCCAATGGCACCTTTGAAATTCTGACTGAGGGTGGTAGGCAGAACTACAAAATGGCTTCACAGAAGTGGAGCCAACCACCTAGGCTTCCCAAGTCCCCCCGGGGGGCGGGGAAACCCCTGCCCCAGAGGCCTGTTCCCTGGCACCGCCGCATCGGGCCCCGGGGGGAACTCCTCCCCGACGTGCACGTCACCTGGAAGTGACGCGACCACGCCGGGCACGCTTGTGGAGGGGCCAGGGCCCTCCGAGGGAAAACTCTATGGTTTTCCCTTGTATGGCCGTGGCCCCGCCCCCAGCGTGCCTGGTGTCATCACATCACTTCTGGGTGACGTGCATGCGGCACGCGCGCACCAGACGCCGGCCAGGAGCCCCCCCGCTCCCGAAGAAGATCGACTTGGCAACCCTACAACCACCAAAGAGGTGGAGCCAGACACACAGGGGAAATATCCAGGGGGAAAGGGGGTGAGAAATAATAAAACCAACACTGTTGGCAGTTGCCACTGAAACAATGTTATTTTAATCTGCCCAGCTAATTGCATCTCCAGTGGCCAATTGGATGCCCTCTTGGGCAAGTGCCTGACTTGCCCCACCCACTTTCTAACAATACATGGTTGGCACCAGGCCCATGGCACATTTATTATTAATAATTATTATTAATTATTATTATTATTATTGTTATTATTATACCACCCTATCCCAAAGGGCTCAGGGCGGTGTACATCACTAACATACAGCAAATTTTAAAATGCAATAAATAATTAGTTACAGCTAAAATCAGTAGACATTGGGGACCGCTGTCCTACAGTGTGTTGTGCTTACTGTCTGGGATGGAACAGCGAGATACTCCGTCTGCGATAAGTATAGCCTTCTTAATAGAAATACCTGGGTCACGAAATACAATACCTTTTGGGTCACCTTCTTCAGGATAATTGGTTTGAGACTCGATCTATATTTATTGCAACTGTCCCCTATAGAGGCTTTCCGGTCCACAAGTCTTTATGAAAATCGTGTAATATATGAGGTTCACTGTTTGTTTCAATTAATTAGGAATTTACCACTGGACAATTCTTTTTTCGCCCGCTCTGCATTCTTTTCACGGAGATGCTTTTCCAAAACAGGACAATACACCAGATGCCTGCCTTGTCTGTCCATTTGATGGACTTAAGGTGAATTTTCCGTGGAGACGCATTCGGAACGTGTTGATTAATCCCCACGTGTTCTTCTCGAGACAAAGGCTATGTATTTCAGACATGTGAGCTGAATTCTCTCCTAAGGATCGCCATGCTCACTTCACAACACTGTCCTGAGGATTTGCCTTTATTGGCTGAAAAGCTCCGCAAAACAGGAAGGAGTTTGCTCAGCATCTAAAAGGTAATCATGGCATGAGGGGAACATTCCTGAGTAGTACTGGTAGCAGGAGCTCCTTTGCATATTAGGCCACACACCCCTAGTGTAGCCAATCCTCCAAGAGCTTACAGAGCTCTTCTTACAGGGGCTACTGTATGCTCTTGGAGGATTGGCTACACTAGGGGTGTGTGGCCTAATATGCAAAGGAGCTCCTGCTACCAGTAGAGCCCTGATAATCCCCTAATGAGGATGGCAGCGAGAGAGAAGGCTCTCTCCCCCATAGGCGTTTCTGAAGACAGAGA